>NC_142799.1:15831784-16006784 GCF_049724085.1 Artemia sp. Qi Xiang Cuo
TCTAAAAATTTTGATCGGGTGACTTTGGGAAAAAATGAGCGTGGGAGGGGGCCTAGTTGCCCTCCATTTTTTTGGTCACTTAAAAAGGACACTAGAACATTTAATTTCCGTTCCAATGAGCCCTCCCACGATATTCTAGGACCACTGGGTCGATACGATCACCCCTGAAAAAAAAAAAAAAAAAAAAAAAAAAAAAAAAAAAAAAAAACAAACACGCATCCGTTATCTTTCTTCGGGCCAAAAATGGAAAATTCCACATTTTTTTTAGATAGGAGCTTGAAACCTCTACAGTAGGGTTCTCTGATACGCTGAATATGATGGTGTGATTTTCATTAAGGTTCTATAACTTATGAGGGGTCTTTCCTCCTTTTTTCGAAAATCAGCCAAATTTTCTCAGGCGCGTAACTTTTGATGGGTACGTTTAAACTTGATGAAAGTTATATATTTGAAATCAGAATTAAAATCTGATTCTTTTCATGTATCTATTGTTATCAAACTTTCGTTTTTTAGAGTTTCAGTTACCATTGAGCCGGGTCGCTCCTTACAGTTCGTTACCACAAACTGTTTGATTAAATAAAAAAAAAAAAAATTTTTTTTTAACTGAAAATAAGGAGCGAAATTAAAACTTACAACGAACAGAAATTATTCCGTATATGAAAGGGGCTGTTCCCTCCTCAACACCTCGCTCTTTACGCTTAAGTTTTTTATTGTTTTAAAAATAAAGTTGTGTGACAGAGTCAAACTTTAGCGTAAAGAGCGAGGCGTTGAGGAATAGAAAGCCACTTTCATATACGGAATAATCTCTGTTCGTTTTAAGTTGTAATGTCGCTCCCTACTTTCAGTTAAAAAATTAGTTTTTTAAATTTAATTTCTGAACGTTTTTGAATTAATGCAGCTTTCATTTTGGCTCACTGTACATGAATAGTTAAAACAAAATTTGTAGGCTATATTAATTTTACTTTTTTTGGCTAAATGGCTTTCTCGAAATTTTGTTCTGACTTAACTTACAAATTAACTTACGTAACGAACTTCTATACTCGTGTGTTTTTACTACATAAAAACATTTGCCCCCTAGTCAATATCTCGCTCTTTACACTAAAGTTCGAATTTTGTTCGGATCACAGACCCCTGAATCCCAAAGGCCGGTTAATTAGAATGGATAGCTCTTTTGAAAGTACTAAAGAAAACTTTGGCGTAAAGGGCGAGGTATTGACTAGGGGGCGAACCCCCTCATATACCCAATAATTTCTGTTCGTTTTAAGTTTTAATGTTGCTCCTTATTTTCAGTTGAAAAAACTTACTCGTCTGTTTAATTTCTGATCGTTTTTTAAATAATGCTGGGAAATCTGGCGCCCCCTTCATAGAAATGTCCCTTCCCCCAAGGAAACATCCTCCATGGAAATATCCTCCCCCGCAACCCGGTCCTCCGACCCCTCCCCCCACAAGAAAAAAAATCCCTCCATAAACGTCTGTATACTTCCCATTAACAAATATTATATGTATCCAATGGGCAAAGTTCATAACTTGCAGTCCTTCCCCTGGGAACTGTGGGGGATAAAGTCATCCTCAAAGACATATTTATTAGATTTTTTTGACTATGCTGAACAAAATGGCTATCTTAAAATTTTGATTGGGTGGCAAAATTTTGATTGGGTGAAAAAAACGAGCGTGAGAGGGGGCCAAAATGCCCTCTAATTCTTTTGGTGACTCAAATAGGACACTATAACTCAATACAATCACCCTGAAAAATAAAAAATTCCACATTTTTGCAGATAGGAGCTTGGAACTTCTATAGTAGGGTTCTCTGATACGCTGAATCTGATGGTGTGATTCTCATTAAAGTTCTATGAATTTTAAGGGTTGTTTCCCCCTTTTTTGAAAATAAGGCTAAGTTTTCTCAGGCGCGTAACTTTGGATGGGTGAGACTAAACTTGATGAAATTTATATATTTGAAATCAGCATAAAAATCTAATTCTATTGACGTATCTATTGGTATCAAAATTCACGTTTTTAGAGTTTCAACTACTATTGAGCCGGGTCGCTTCTTACTCACAGTTCGTTACCACGAACTGTTTGACAAGTACCTAATGTAAAATATATATAGCCTATATACATATTTGTTTGACTGGTTCTATGAAGTATTCGGCTTAAAGAGGACATGGCTCGATCGGTACCACCCCAAATGACATCCCTGCTTATGATGTATTTCCTAGGAGGAGGGCCCTTGGGTTAATCCTGGAAGAATTCCCTTGTCCCTCAATATGTTATACAGGGAGAAAGATACTAAACGGTAAAAATAAATTAGCCAGAACTTAATAACGCTACAGTACGAGTGAATGTCAAACGATTTTTCATTTTCTTTTTTGAAAATGAAACTGTTGACTATTGTTGACTATTGTAACTGATCATCACTTTGCATGATACCCAAGAGACAAGAATTTTTGTCCATGAGGATCACGTTACAAGAAAAAATGTGATATACACGTATTTTTTTCATAAACAGATAAAACGCTATTTTCATTACACCCTTTTCTAAATGAGGAGAACATATTGTCATTGTAATGTTCATAAGGGGGGGGGGGGGGCTTGCTCTCTACTATATGGTCTATATCTATGAGCGCATCTCCTGTTCTGCCATACTGCACCCAACATGGCAAATGTCACAACACACATGGCATGCTGCCATTATGCGAGGCGCGCATCATCTATTCTACGCTATTTTTGGAGGTGAGCAGCCCCCCGGTCAAAATTTAGTAGCTGATATTGACAACACCCGTAAATGAATACAATAAAAGTTCTAGTACCATACCGACTGTAAAACGAGGGATTAGTACTTAAAAAAGTGAATTAAATAGAGTGGACTGAAAGAGACGGGGCACTACGAACCCTTAGCATATTCAAATGAGAGCATATTCCTACAAGAACAATGAAAAGGAATAGCTGTCTTACCAGGTTTGTATACATATGAATGAGATTTTACCATTGACTTCTTGTAACAGAGAAAAACAGAAGACCCCGTCTAAAAAAAGAAAGTCAAGTTAAAAATACATTGACACTTCTGGGCAGATGATTTTGAATTAGGGAAACCGACTCAGAAGTTGGGGTGTAACTTTTTAGTTGCCAAAATTCACAGGTATATTGTAGATCTTTAAGGAAGGGGCTACCAGAAGGTTTTTAAAGCCTAGAGGATTTCATGCTTTAACAAAATACCTTTTTATCACCAATTACATTTTTCTTGCTGTCTTACGCGTCTGCCACAGCCGAAGTATGAGCGAAATGAGGTTAAAAATGTTAGGTAATGTCTATACATACAACCAACCGTAGGAAATTTAGATGTGGTGTAATCCCATTTCGCCTGTTCTTACATCCCAAACCATGGTTCGAGTTAAAATCTTAGATGTAAATGATAACAAATTTAGCCTGTCATCCAATTATCAAGTGGTAACAAAAACGATAAGATATACCGATAGGATCGATAGTGATTGGAGAGGAACTGATCCAGATTTAGGCATAGGCGGCAACATTAAGTATTCCATAGAACCATCTTACTCCTCAGAGATTCTTAAGAATCGGAGAATCTTGAGAATCAGAAAATCAACGAATTAATTAAACTTAAATTTTTCTCGCGAATTACGTAACTATGGGCTGGCCTAACTTTTATATTTACTCTAATGGCAGCTAAAATTTATTTCTTTTTTTTTACTACCCATCATTGAGGACGGATGAACTTTTTCAACTTTCAAAGTTAAGAATTTTTATAGTTAAGAAATTAGAAGCCGTATTCAAAAATTTGAAATTTCAATAAAAACCAATTTTCAGTTGGTTTTCATTGACGAATATGAATAATTAATTAAGCGATTAATTAAGCGATATATATATATATATATATACATATATATATACATATATATATATATATATATATATATATATATATATATATATATATATATATATATATATATATATATATATATATATATATATATATATATATATATATATATATATATATATATATATATATATATATATATATATATATATATATATATATATATATATATATATATATATATATATATATATATATATATATATATATATATATATATATATATATATATATATATATATATATATATATATATATATATATATATATATATATATATATATATATATATATATATATATATATATATATATATATATATATATATATATATATATATATATATATATATATATGTGCGGTGCTATTCAATTTGACTCAAAACGGATCAGAAAGAATTAGAGAGTAGTGTTCCAAAACTTTTAGCATGTATTAAACGTCCTTCTTAAATTTATAGCAACATCTTAAAATCATAGAAAGTTATGTAGTATGGCAATATACCACCTTAAATTGACAGACAAAACAGTCATATCAGAATTATACTAATTGCCCCCCCACCCAATTCTAAATATTTTGACAGCTCAAACTAACCGGTGCCTTAAATAAATAAAATTCATCAGTATCTAATGATTCAAAGTTCTCATTCCCAAGGATTTGGTTGATGCATACCCAGTTGAAATACCGAGGATATCAGTAAGGAGCCATCAGTAGTTTCAAAGCGAACAACAGGGGCGAACAAGATCATACGCATTTTTCTAAGTCAATCAGAGGGCTAAAAATATTGGGCTAAGTGACGTCACAGCAACAAGCTCATTGAATACTGCCGGGTGTTACATCAGAGCAGATTTCTGGGAATTTTAGCATAGACCTATGCAAAAGCAAGCGCAACTAATATAAGGAAGGATTGTCATTAAATTTGATATTAGTGTGAGAATAGAATTCAAGGAGTGAGAACAGTTTGACTATACTCGTTTATTTATTTGTTCAGACATAAATTTGCAATAATGAGTGGAATGTTTAAACTATTAGAAGTTGATAGTGTAGCTGGTAGCAGCAGCATTGATATAACAGCACCAAACATTGCGGTAAAAATCACGAGAGGATCTCGACTTTGTCTCAAGTGGGAAGAAGTATACGCAAGATACGTGATATCTGAGTAAGTTTAAACTGGAGGACAAATTATGCTTCACTGCGAAAGTCGATATAGTACATATACATAGACTTCAAAGAACTTTAAATGCAATAGTGAAGTATATTGAGGACAATAAGTTCTATCGGTAATTGTATATGTGTAATATTTTATTGTTGTAATTATGCTCACACACAAAATAAAGTTGTTTCGAAATCTATTCTTGAAGTAGAACGAAGCGTGGTTAGTCTAGAGTCAGCAGTGAGTGTTAGGATTGAAAAATGTTTGATTCTAGGTGACGATTTTCTCGAGTTATCTGTTCAACGGAAGATATTTTCTCAAAGAACACTTGACAATATAATGTGGAATGATTCTCCACCGTTGGACTATTGTATGAAGCTTTTACGACGTGACTCAAATGCTTTTACACAATTTATTGACATATTAATTGAAACAAAACAGAATAATATCGTGGGTATACTTTTGAAAACCTCACACACAATTAAAATCTTTGGAAATCGAAAATGTTCCATTTCTTTTTGTTATATTCTTTTTAAGTAGGTTATCGAATATTCTTGAAGTAGAACGAATCATGGTTACATAAGACTTCGTGGTTGTGTTCTGTATAATACACATGTAGCAAATAAAATATTGTTTAGCATTGGAGTGTGCTAAAAAGTTGAAAGTAATAGAGCCGCAGGCGCCAAGAAAAGATCACGTGTGGGTACATTTTTACATCTTGTCCAGAATTGATTGCATTATTAGCAGTATCTAATAATGATAAAAAGTTATATCCTTTTCATAGGGGTGAAACAAAGCTCATTAATATTCATATTTTTAATTTTATTGTATGAAGGGGATAAAAGAGTTAAAAGTGTGTACCAGTTAAGGTAAGTTTGAGAGGAAGATAAGTCTTAGTTAACTTGACATAAATGTTATTGGGGGGGGATGATTCAAGGGCTCAGTGGGTAAATTTTTGCATCTCGTCCAGAATTGATTGCATTAATAGCAGTATCTAATAATGATAAAAAGCTATATCATTTTCATAGGGGTGAAAGAAAGCTCAATAATATTCATATTTTAATTGGATTGTGTGAAGGGGATAAAAGAGTTTAAAGTGCATATCAGTTGAGGTAAGTCTGAGAGGAGGGTAAGTCTTTGGTAACTCGACATAAATGTTGGAATAACATCACTGATATCAATCTATTGAAACAGTTAGCGATGTCAAGAAGATTTTGTGACTTAAATTGGCTTTACTTCTTTGGCGACTTATGAAAACTTTAATTTTTTTTGGGGGGGGGGGATGGGAGGATGATTCAAGGGCTCCGTGGGTACATTCTTATGCCCTTTTTTTTCAAAATTACCTAGTGAAAATATTAAACAAGTAGGTTACTCATGAAAATTTCAATATTTTTAAGGAGGGGAGGGGGGGTTGATCCAAGGGCTCATTGGGTACATTTTTGCATCTCGTCCAAAATTGATTGCATTATTAGCGGTATCTAATAAAGATAAGAAGTTATATCATTTTCATAGGGTGAAACAAAGCTCAATAATATTTATATTTTTAATTGGATTGTATGAAGGGATAAAACAGTTAAAAGTGCGTACCAGTTAAGGTAAGTCTAAGAGGATGATAAGTCTTAGGTATTGGGTACATTTTGTATCTCGTCCAGAATTGATTGCATTATTAGCGGTAACTAATAATGATAAAAAGTTACGTTATTTTCATAGGGATGAAACAAAGCTCAATAATATTCATATTTTTAATTGGATTTTATGAAGGGGATAAAAGAGTTAAAAGTGCATACCAGTTAAGATAAGTCTGAGAGGATGATGAGTCTTTGGCAACTGCCATAAATGTTAGAATAACATCACTGGTATCAATCTATGGAAATGTGTGTTTTGGAACTTACTCGTTTGAAACGTACGAGACAGAATGTTTTTATACTGTTATGTCATGGTTTATCTGGTGAGTGTTAAGTCAGTTGATGTTTCAAAATGTGTGTTGGTCCCAGTTTTGTCAGATAAATATCCCTCCCAGATTCATTTCTTTCGGCCCCTTAATTATTTTCCTTCCTTAAGTAATAAATATTAATTTTCCTATTATTTTTTGACGCCATTTTGGGTCCTCTTAACTGCGTACGTGTTTAATAGACCACGAGGGAAAAATTGCGCAGTTAGGGAGATTGGCCAGTAGATTAGTAAGTCCAAGGATTTGCTGGAAAGATTCGTTTACCACCCTCGTAACCCCTCTCGCAGCAGGCGGTTAGCGGGCTGGGAGAATTTGTCCTTTTTCAGTCAGTTCATTTTATACCGCGTGACTGTAAATGCAGTAAGAATTTCCTATGTATTCTTTTTAACTTTTCAGCTTAGATGGAATCTAAAAAAGTTAGCTAGAAATCTTATCAGTAAACTTTGGCTTTAAATGTGGCCATCACCCATCCGATCACGTTAGTATACGGAACCGTTGGAGTAACCGCAGAAATCCCACTAATTTGGGGCCAAAGAGGGATCTTCCTCCTTACGTAAGGGACATAGTAACTCTTTGCGTCATTTTTGCCTTGAAAAGTTTTGACCCCGCATAATACACCTCCACTAAGTGGTGGCACCGAGTTAAGGTCCTATCAGTAAATCTGATAATTAAAGAAGTCCGCACTTTCGAAGAGACGAAAAAATTGGCCTAGAAATTAGCCTATAGTGGGTACATATATAAAAATTGTAAAGAGAAAGTTTTTACCTGAGCTGTGCCTAGTCGGATAATAATAGATAATAAAATTTAATAATCAATAAATCACGCGAATAATTAACTTCTGAGACAAGGGAGGCTGCGCCACCCAAAAATAATCGACAAATTATAAGAAAATAATTTTTCACGAAAGAATAAAAAGAAACATTGATAAAAGGATTTTCATTTGAACAAAAGACGTTAGACAACCCTGAAAATAATGGCGGACAAACGAAGAATGCTGGCAAGATCTACCACGGTAATACAAAAATCGGATTCAGACACACAATTATATGCGACTCCCGCTGGAAATACCCTAAGAAAAACCCCATCAGATAGAACCATATATCACTCAACAGGTGAAATAGACATTTCCGGGACATGTGAAGAGGAAATCTTCAAACCAAAATCAGTAATAGAGAGATCCCCGGTACGAACCAGAGAAGAAGAGAAAAGTCTAAAACAAGTGCAGAAAGAATTACTCGCAGATAGAGAAATCCGAACAAAAAAAACAGTGGCGATAATACATGAAGAAAAATTATTACAAGAAAGAACGGGTATAACAAAACAAACACACCCTTCAAAGAAGGTACAGATAATAGGGGAGTTGCGGGGAGAAGAAAACATTATACAACGAGTAGACTCAGAAAACGAGTTAAAGGAATATAATAACAGTGAGATTCAGAGTAGGCCAAGTAGCAGGAGTAGTAGAAGCTCAATTTCTAGTAGGAGCTCGCGAAGGAGTACTCAAGTAGATACAACGCAACAAATATTAAATTTCAAGAGAGACAGAGAGATAGCCAGAGAAAAAAAGGAAGAGGCTGATAGGATAGCCAGAGAAAAAAGGAAGAGGCTGATAGGATAGCCTGAGAAAAAAAGGAAGAGGCTGATAGGATAGCCAGAGAAAAAAAGGAAGAGGCTGATAGGATAGCCAGAGAAAAAAAGGAGGAGGCAGACAGAGAAGAAAGAAAATACATAATGGAAATGATTGCAGGGAGAAATTAACAAGAGCCTCAGAAATCGTCTACAATAGAGATAATGCAAGCAGTAAACCTTCAACCAATGAAAGAAAATGAAGATGTACATTTATACATATATAATTTTGAAAAAACGTCGGAATTAAGCGGATTACTGAGAGAAAAGTGGGTGATAAGAATACAACCCCTCCTCAACTATTAAGCACAAAGTGCACAGAAATCATTACCAATAGAATACTCAAAACATTTTGAAAGACCTAAAAAGGCTATTTTAGAAAAATTTCAACCCCCCCAACCACTTTCAAACAAGATTTAGAAGCGAAAGATAACGAGACAACGACACTTATAAAGAACACGGGTACAAATTGTAAGATATGTGTTTAAAATGGCTAGAGATAGAAAACTATACAATATTAGAAGACCCGGAAGAAATAAAAGATAAGATAACGGGAATAGTGAATAAAACAACGACGAAACAGTTCTTAGAAAATACCCATCCAAATATGAGGATGTACTTAAAAGAGAAAAACCCACAGACAATTGAAGAAATGTCCGAATTAGCAGACAGGCACACTGAAATTAGAAGGGAGGCATTCCCACAAAAACTAAGGTTAGGAGGAAATGGTAGATAAGAATACCCGTACACAGGGAATAAAAAGAATGCTATCCAAATATGTCAAACACATTGAGAATTAACATGCTACCGTTGTCATTTGGGTTGACACTATAGCACCCATTACACAAATAACGATGGTAGAAAATATGGCGAAAAACAGAAACAGTATGACGTTACATGTTATAACTATACTAAACGAGGACATTATGTCTCAGACTGCCGAAGCGCGAAAAAGAATTACGACAATAATTACAGAACAAGGGACGATGGAGCAAACGGAAGACAGGACAATCCGAGAAACGATCGATCCCGAGAGAATTGGAAAAAGTCTCAAACATATAAAAGAACCACATGGGTTAAAAGCCATGAGAATATGAAAACTTGCGCATTTGCAGAATCACAAAAAATATGTGGCGAACTAAATGGTAAATCGGTAGAAATAGCTATTAATTCCTGCAGCGACCAAACCTATGTACGGGAAGACTTAATAAAGAAAACTGACATAAATTACGAAAATAAAGTGGCATCACTATGCTACTATGGAGCAGAACATAAATGTCCGACAGCTCAGGTCATAATAGAATTAGCCAATAAAAAGGGAAATACGGTTAAAAAAGAATTAAAAGTAGGGGTTGTACCTACTCTTGCAGTAGACGTTTTATCAGGGGGAGATTTCGGAAATATCGAAAACTTCCTTGCACTAAAAGCCACCTCCACGATAAAAAGAGTAAATGCGGTGACACGGAGTCAAGAAAAAAATAAGAGGGAGGCTGTGCCCCCCACTAATGAAAATGATGACCAGAATATACAAAACCCATTTCAGTTTAACGACGAGATATTCATAAAAAATACAGAACCAAGAAAACCTAAAAGCAGAAGAAGGGCGGATAAAAAGGAATATAACCAAAAACAAAAGAAATTATTGACCGTAGAAAAAGAACCAGAAAAGACCGAAGAGGAACGAACTGAAAAACTCGTAGTAATTTCAGAAAAAGTATCAAAACTACAAAACCCTGATAAATACTATAGGAAAATAAAAGAAGCGCTTAAGAATAAAAAAAATCAGCAATCTAATCAGTTTTTCACCAATAAACATTTACTTTACAAAATAATGAATACTAGGGAAAACGCTAGAAAGCTACAACTTTTGGTACCACATGAATTAAGGAAAGCGGTAATAAAATTGGCTCACTCAAGCCTAACTTGGGGACACATGGGATCCCAAATAGCAAGAGATAGAGTCTTGCAGCGTTTTTGGTGGAAATGATTAAACAAGGATATTATCACCTTTTGTAAAAGATGCAAAGACTGTCAATTAGTCGCATACAAAAAAACAAATGAAAAAGTTCCAATGAAAAAAATGCCCATTTTTGGCAAACCGTTTGAGAAAACTTCAATGGACATTGTAGGTCCACTTCCGAAGTCTAGCGCGGGAAACAGATTCATTTTAGTTATTAATGATCTGGCTACGAGATACCCAGAAGCTATCCCAATGCGAACAGTAAAATCACCAAAAATCCCAGAAGAATTAGCGAAATATGTCTCGCGTCACGGAATCCTGAAGGAAATTTTAACAGATAGTGGAACCAATTTTATATCGACATACATCCGAAAATAAAACGAAATTCTCGTATTAAACAAGTATTAACTACGCCATTCCATCCTCAGACAAATGGAGTAACAGAAAGATTTAATGGAGCACTAATTAGTATATTGAGAGGTTTTGTAAGAGAAGACGTAAACCAATGGGACAAAATGCGTCATGATGCCCTTTTTGCATACACATATAACCCACCCACATCTATCGTACTTTTGAAATTTTTAGTACTCGATGTGACAAACAATAGGGGGGTGTTATAATAATCATATGTATACGGTGCGACGGATGAGACCTTAGAAGACTAAGTGATAAAACATTAGCTCTGACTCCGAGAGTCCCTCTCTAAATACAATGAAAGTGAACAAAAAGCACAGGTGACCTCTGAACACAAAACGAAAACATGGTACGATAAATCCGCCCACATGCGCGAATTAAAGGAAGGGGAGGAAGTACTCATTTTATTACCAGACGGAAATAATAAATTGGCAGTGATATTTAAGTGAAATATTTATGTAAAAAATAAAAGGATGTCTTTGAATTATACGCGAGACTTATCTTGATTGAGAAAAAAGGAAGAAGTTTACCATTGAATTTACTGATGAAATTTAACAAGTACAATGACAAGGAAAGACTAAAGTATCTACAAAAGCGCTGTCTCATAATTTCGACCTCAGACCATGACGAGGAAAGTGCCCCGTTAGATAAAATTGACACGGCAGAAATACATATAAACTCCATAGTAAGGGCTTCGGCAGAAACATATCTGAGCCATGCTCAGAAATTCCAATTAAACACGATATTCTCGTTATTTTAAGACGTATTAACGGACCGAATCTGAAAAACAGAAAATTTATTAAATAAAATACTATTAAAGGAAAAGAAACCAATAATACAATACCCATACCGAATGCCGGAAGCAAAAAGAAAAGAAATGAAAAAAGAAATTGACCGAATGCTCGAGTTAGGGGTAATCGAACCATCAAATTCAGAATTTGCAGCACCAGTCGTATTAGTCCCGAAGAAAGATGGCTCCATTAGATTTTGCGCAGACTGCAGAAAACTGAATAGCATTTTCGAATCAGACGCTTACCCAATACCAAGAATGGATGAAATTCTAGAGTCAGTTGGCTCCGCAAAATTTATATCAATTTTAGACTTGAGAAGGGGATATTGGCAAGTAAAAATGGACCCAAATGATTCAGCCAAACTGCCTTTATTACTCCATTTGGGTTGTACCAATTTAGGTACATGCAATTCGGACTAAAAGGGGCACCAGCAACATTCCAAAGGCTAGTAGATTATATTTTAAATTCCTTACCATATACAAGAGCCTGCTTGGATGATATTATACTATTTTCGAACTCGTTCAATGAACATCAATTCATATGGAACAAGTATTAACTAGGCTGAGGAGAGCTAGACTAAGTTTGAATGTCGAAAAATGTAAATTAGTACAGAAACAGACAGACTACTTAGGACACAAAATAGAAAACAGTGTAATAGCCCCATTAAGGGAAAAAACAGAAGAAATTAGAAACGCAGCAGTTCCGACCACAAAGAAAAAAGTTCGGTCATTTTTGGGGTTGGCAGGATATTATCAAAAATTCCTACCAAATTTTGCAACGATTACTACACCTTTGACAGATTTAACAAGGAAGGGGGCCGTAGACCCTGTTAAGTGGTCAAAAATTGAAGAAAAAGCATTTGATACACTGAAAGATGCTCTTTGTGACGAGAAAATACTGAGAAATCCAGAATTTTCCTTACCATTTGTGCTACAGATTACTGATTAGGGGCAGTTCTATTCCAAGATTTTGAAGATGCGGAACATCCAATCACATTTATATCCAGGAAATTATCGAAAGCAGAATAAAATTATAGCACAATTGAAAAAGAATGCCTAGCGATAATTTATATGGTAAAAGAACTGGACTATTATGTATATTGACGTAAATTTACAATAGTGACAGACCACAATGCCTTGAAATGGCTATATATAATACCCCAAAATAACCAACAATCATTAGTCTGGGCCCTGCGATCACACGAATAAAATTTTAAAATACAGTCCTGACCAAGGATCGATAATGGGAAAGCTAACGGCATGTCGTGATTAGAATCACGGGGTCTATCAGCAATAGGGAGAAAAATAAAATGTTGGATGGGCTGTGCCTTGAAAACATAGATAATAAGAGGGAAAAAGAGGTCAAAGACCCATGGGGAATAAAAGAAGATGGTTTCAAAAGAGAGATGAATGAACTACAACGGGTTGGGGGAAAGTTGGGAGATATTGAAGGTCGAGTCGGACTGGAAAAATTTGGAAACGAATCTGAAATTAGTATTATCAATTCAAAAGATATGTCGATCCTTTATGAGGGGGAGGAATCCCTTGGGGAAGATCCCCTACGGGAAGTTGCAAAATAGTCCTTTTCCTAAATGCACAACTGGCGGACAAGTTGTGATCCCTTTACCGAGATCTTGTCTTTCTGATCTGGAGTCCATGGGGGATACTCTCTCCCAGTCACTTCATACTTCACCCAAACCGTTGTCCAGCAACCCTATTCATAGCTGTTATTCTTCATGGGAATCGACAATTATTTCCGGCAAATTGTATTCAGTGGGAGATGTATCCAAATTTCATTTTCAATTAGCATCAACGTATATTCTTCAGTTAATTATCCCAGGGGAGGGAAACCAGAAAAAATCGATTCATGGTTAGCTCAGATTTTTACTTCATTTTCCTGAACCCTTATCGTTTTCACAGGCCTGTGTATTTTCGGCCTTAGACTATTTGAAATTATGCCAAAGGGCAATTTACTTTTTTATCGAGATTTGGGGTTATTTCCACATATGGAAATTAAGAGGCTAGTGCAGCCAATTTTTCCCGATGGCTGGCATCATCACATGTGCCAGAAGTTGATTCTCTGCTCCTCTCAAATGTAAATTCGTGAGAGCAAGAAAATTGTTGTTTTTGATTGTGCTGTGCACAATGAATTTCTAGAGTCCCGAGGAAGACATCCTACAATTGTTTCCAACAGAGGAGGAAGAGAAGCTGCTGAAAGATGAGGAAAACTTCATAGTACCCCACACTACTCGGAAGGGCAGAAACCCTCGCACGGCAGGAGCTCTCAGGAAGAAATGAACCTGGAAGACCTGGAAGACCTGAGGAAGATAAAAAGTAAGTTTAGTGTTTATTTTAATTTGATATTGTGTTTGAATTTCCAGCCAATCCAACGGGGATGTGGGCAATTTATCTTAGGAGGGAGGTGTTGGAACCCTTGGTCCAAGTTTTGTCAGATAAATGTCCCTCCCAGATTCATTTCTTTCGGCCCCTTAATTATTTTCCTTCCTTAAGTAATAAATATTAATTTTCCTATTATTTTTTGACGCCATTTTGGGTCCTCTTAACTGCGTAGGTGTTTAATAGACCACGAGGGAAAAATTGCGTAGTTAGGGAGATTAGGGTGTGTTTTGGAAGTTTCTTTCTTGAAACGTACGAGTCAGAATGTTTTTATACTGTCGTGTCGGGGTTTATCTTGTGAGTGTTAAGTCAGTTGATGTTTCAAAGTGTATTTTGGAAGTTTTTCGTTTGAAACGTACGAGTCAGAACGTTTTTATACTGTTGTGTTGTTGTTTTATCTTGTCAGTGTTACCTTAGTTGGTCTTTCAAAGAGTATTTTGGAAGTTTCACCCTTGAAACGTATGAGTCAGAATGTTTTTATAATGTTGTTTCATGGTTTATCGTGTCAGTGATACCTCAGTTGATGATTCAAAGTGTATTTTGGAAATTTCTCGTTTGAAACGTATGGGTGAGAATGTTTTTGTACTGTTGTGTCGTGGTTTATCTTGTCAGTGTTAACTCAGTTGATGTTTCATTTGTATTTTGGAAGTTTCTCGTTTGAAACGTACTACTCAGAATATTTTTATACTGTTGTGTCGAGGTTTATCGTGTCACTTTTACCTCAGTTGATGATTCGAAGTGCATTTTGGAAGTTTCTTGTTTGAAACGTATCACTCAAAATGTTTTTCTAATGTTGTGTTGGGGTTTGTCTTGTCACTGTTACCATAGGTGATGTTTCAAAGTGCATTTTGGAAGTTTCTAGTTTGAAACGTATGACTCAGAATTTTTTATATTGTTTTGTCGTGGTTTATCGTGTCAGTGTTACCTCAGTTGATGATTCAAAGAGCATTTTGGAAGTTTTTTGTTTGAAACGTATCCCTCAAGATGTTTTTCTAGTGTAGTGTTGGGGTTTGTCTTGTCACTGTTACCTCAGGTGATGTTTTGAAGTACATTTTGGAAGTTTCTAGTTTGAAATGTATGACTCAGAATTTTCTTTATACTGTTTTGCCGTGGTTTACCTTGTCAGTGTTACCTCAGTTGCCTGGAAATTAATGACAATATGTTATCACATTAATATAACTGTTTCAGGGTGAACTGTGATGGTTATGTGTAAATGAGAGAATCAAATGAGGTAACACTGTCACGATAAACCACGACAAAACAGTATAAAAAATTATTTTATCATTTCAATAAATGTTCCTTTCTTAATATTCCTCCTAAAACCATTTTTTCAACTTGGAGTACAAATATTTTTCCCCTCCCAGCATTACTTTTCGACATTAAGTGTATCGCAACACAAAGCAATATTATTCAAAGGCTTTATTTTATCAATTCAGAACAAGTTCTTTTCTTAATTTTCCCCCTAAAACTATTTATCAACTTGGAGTGCACATCTTTTTCCCCTCCCAACACTACTTTGGGAAAATGCTGATAGTTCGAAGAAAAAATTTGTTAGTGTTAAGGAAATCTTGCTACTTCTGGCAGAAAACTTGTTATCATAACGAAAATATGTTTACTTCTACGAAAAATTTCATATCTATGACAGACAACTTGTGGCTTCTTACAGATAACGTATTATCACTTAAGAAATATCTGCTACTTCTAAGAAACAATTTGGTATTTTTGGCAGAAAATTTGTTACTTCTAGGAGTTTGCTACTTACTTACAATTTTTTTCATTAATTCATGAATTAAATTTCTATATTGTATATTCAAGAGGTGAATTCAAAGAGTATGTTACTTACTTACATGTTTTGCATAATTCTTTGAATGAAATTTCCATATTGTGTAACCTAGAGACGAACTAAAGAAATAGTTTGTTACTTACAATTTTTTTCATAATTTTATAAATGAAATTTCCGTATTGTGCATCCAAGAGGCGAATTCAAGAAGGAGTATGTTACTTACTTAAAATTGTTTCATAATTTCTTGAATGAATAGAACTATTCTAAAGAATAAAGACGGGTTAAGCTTAAAGATATTTATTGCTTAAGCGTATTGAAAAAAATATTTTTTGAAAAAAACATATATTTACATAAAAATGACTTACAATTTTTTTCATAATTTCTTGATTTCATAGAACTATTCTAAAGAATAAAGACAGTTAAGCTTAAAGATATTTGTTGCGTAAACTTATTATTTTTTTTTGAAAAAACACATATTTACATAAAAATAATACTTAAAGTACAGTGTTAAACATCTACAAACGAGGATCCAAAGATAAAGAATACTTTTTACCGTGTCTTATGCACTTATCGCGTCTTATCGTGTCTTATGCACCATCAGGTATGTCCCTAGGTAACCACTGCTCGTAGATATGTTACCCTTTACGTATAATGCTTCGACCCCAAAATGCATCTCCAACTTTTTAATAGATATTCTAAGCGTTTGAGGTGCTAAAGTACTCTAAAACTAATGGAAATATAACAAAGTAATGTATAGTATATTCTTAATGAAGTAATGATATGTATAATATTAATATGCAAATATATTTCATACATTATTATACATTATTAACATTGTTGAACAACTTTAGACATTCTGAATCTGCATCACAAAATACTTTATCGTGTTCTCTCTTGATAGTGCCCTCTGTAGAGATATCCATCTTGTCTTTGTCTCTTATTGAGATCTTTCTTTTCTGCTATATCGAACCTCCTTTTGTGAGAGCTTACAGAAAATTTACGCTTGAACAATTATTCGACTTTATTTCTGCCAATCTTTGATTTAATGTAGCAGCTTTTTAATTTTACTTAAAAAATACAATTTGCGGAAAAAAGTTTATTTTTCTTCGAACTATCAACATTTTCCCAAAATAACGTTGGGAGGGGAAAAGATGTGTACTCCAATTTGAAATAATGGATTTAGGAGGAAGATTTAGAAAAGAACTTGTTGCATTTATAAAATAAAGCATTTGAATAATATTGGTTTACGTTGTGATATACACAAAGTCGAAAAGCAGTATTAGGAGGGGAAAAAATGTTTCTTCCAAGTTGAAAAATGGATTTAGGACGAATATTAAGAAAAGAACAAGTATTGAATTCTTAAAATAATGCCATTGACTAATATTGGTTTGTGTTGGGATATACATAACGTCGAGAGTAATGTTGGAAGGGGATATGAATCAATCATACGCTATACTTCCTCAGGAAGGGGATATGAATCAATCATACGCTATACTTCCTCAAAGACCCGAAGCGGTTTTCCCTATGGTACTCTATGGCCGATTATGGCTGCACTATTTGAGTACTAAAGTTACAACAAACAACAACATAGCACAAACAACAACTAGAAACTTCCAAAATACACTTTGAAACATCACCTAAGGTAACAGTGACAAGACAAACCCTGACACAACATTAGAAAAATATCTTGAGTGATACGTTTGAAACACGAAACTTCCAAAATGCACTTTGAATCATCAACTGAGGTAACAATGATACGATAAACCACGACACAACAGTATAAAAACATTCTGATTCGTACGTTTCAAACGAGAAACTTCCAAAATACACATTATTATATCAACTGAGGTGACACTGACAAGATAAACCACGACAAAACAGTATAAAACATTCTGAGTCATACGTTTGAAACGAGAAACTTCCAAAATAGACTTTGAAACATCAACTGAGTTAACACTCACAAGATTAACCACGATCCAATAGTATAAAATCATTCTCACTGATACGTTTCGAACAAGAAAATTCCAAAATACACTTTGAATCATCAACTGAGGTAACACTGACACGATAAATCCCGACAAAACAGTATAAAAACATTTTGACTCATACTTTTCAAATGCAAAATTTCCAATCTACCCTTTCAAACATCAACTGTGGTAACACTGACAAGATAAAACCACGACACAACAGCATAAAAACGTTTTTCTCGTACGTTTCAAACTAAAAACTTTCAAAATACACTTTGAAACATCAACTGACTTAAGACTCACAAGATAAACCACGACACAACAGTATAAAAACATTCTGACTCGTACGTTTCATACGAAAAACTTCCAAAATGCAACTTTCCATAGATTGATACCAGTGATATTATTCTAACATTTATGGCAAGTTGCCTGTGACTCATTATCATCTCAGACTTACCTTAACAGGTATGCACTTTTAACTCTGTTATTCCTTTCATATAATCCAATTAAAAATATGAATATTATTGAGCTTTGTTTCACCCCTATGAAAGTGATACGTTTCAAACAAAAAACTTCCAAAATACACTTTGAACCAATCAACTGAGGTAACACTGACACGATAAACCACAACAAAACAATATAAAAAAAACTCTGAGTCACATGTTTCAAACTAGAAGCTTCCAAATTGCACTTTGAAACATCACCTGCAAACATGCACTTCGAAATAGTGACAAGACAAAACCCGACAAAACATTAGAAAAACATCTTGAGTGATACGTTTCAAACAAGAAACTTCCAAAATGCACTTCGAATCATAAACTGAGGTAACACTAACACGATAAACGACGACACAACAGTATAAAAATATTCTGAGTCATACATTTCAAACGAGAAACTTCCAAAATACACATTGATATATCAACTGAGTTAACACTCACAAGATAAACCAGGATACAACAGTATAAAAACATTCTCACTCATACGTTTCAAACGAGAGAGTTCCAAAATACGCTTTGAATCATCAACTGAGGTAACACTGACACGATAAACCTCACCACAACATTATAAAAACATTCTGACTCATACGTTTCAAATGCAAAACTTCCAAAATACACTTTGAAACATCAACTGAGGTGACACTGACAAGATAAAACCACGACAAAACAGTATAAAAATGTTCTGACTCATACGTTTCAAACAAGAAACTTTCAAAATACACTTTGAAACATCAACTGACTTAACACTCACAAGATAAACCATGACACGACAGTATAAAAACATTCTGACTCGTACGTTTCAAACGAGAAACTTCCAAAATACAAGTTTCCATAGATTGATACCAGTGATTTCATTCTAACATTTATGGCAAGTTGCCTAAGACTCATCATCCTCTCGGACTTACCTTAACTGCTATGCCCTTTTAACTCTTTTATCCCCTTCATACAATCCAATTAAAAATATGAATATTATTGAGTTTTATTTCACCCCTATGAAAATGATATAGCTTTTTATCATTATTAGATACCACTAATAATGCAATCAATTCTGGACGAGATGCAAAAATATACCCAATACCTAAGATTTATCATACTCTCAGACATACCTTAACTGGTACACACTTTTAAGTCTTTTATCCCCTTCATACAATCCAATTAAAAATATGAATATTAATGAGCTTTGTTTCACCCCTATGAAAAGGATATAACTTTTTATCATTATTAGATACTGCTAATAAAACAATCAATTCTGGACAAGATGTAAAAATGTACCCACACGTGATCTTTTCTTGGCGCCTGCGGCTCCATTACTTTCAACTTTTTATTATACTCCAATGCTAAACAATATTTTATTTGCTCAATGTGCATTATACAGAACACAGTCATGAAGTCTGATGTAACCACGATTCGTTCTACTTCAAGAATTTTCCATAACCTACTTTTAAAAAAAAAATCTAACTTTAAAAACATTTTCGATTTCAAAACAATTTAATTGTGTGTGAGGTTTTCAAAAGTATATCCACGATATTATTCTGTTTTTTTTCAATTAATATGTCAATAAATTGAGTAAAAGCATTTGAGTCACGTCGTAAAAGCTTCATACAATAGTCCAAAAGCGGAGAATCATTCTAGACTAACCACGATTCGTTCTTCTTCACGAATATTCGACAAAATACTTTTAAAAATCTAACAAAAAGAAAGGGGACATTTTTGATTTCGAAACAACTTTATTTTGTGTGTGAGCATATTTACAACAATAATATATTACACATATACAGTTACCGATATAATTTATTGTCCTCAATATACTTCACTATTGCATTTAAAGCACTTTGAAGTCTATGTATATGTACTATATCAACTTTCGCAGCGAAGCATAATTGGTCCTCCAATTTAAATTTGCTCAAAAATATCACGTATCTTGCATATACTTCTTCCCACTCGAGACAAAGCCGAGATCCTCTCGTGATTTCTACCGCAATGTTTGGTGCTCTTGCATCATTGCTGCTTCTACCAGCTCCACTATCAACTTCTAATAGTGTAAACATTCCACTCATTATTGGAAATGTATATCTTGCCAAATAAATAAACGATTAAAGTAAACTGTTCTCACTCCTTGAATTCTATTCTCACACTAATAACTAATAATGTGGCTGTGACGTCACTTAGCCCAGTATTTCTAGCCCTCTGATTGGCTTAAACAAAGGCGTATGATTTTTTTTTGGCCCCTGTTGTTCGCTTTGAAACTACTGATGGCTCCCTACCGATACCAAAACTAAAGCATTTTCGTTTCCAACATCCACCTTAGGTATATATATATATATATATATATATATATATATATATATATATATATATATATATATATATATATATATATATATATATATATATATATATATATACATATATATATATATATATATATATATATATATATATATATATATATATATATATATATATATATATATATATATATATATATATATATATATATATATATATATATATATATATATATATATATATATATATATATATATATATATATATATATATATATATATATATATATATATATATATATATATATATATATATATATATATATATATATATATTACTTACTTGTACTTGTGGCGGGAATCAGGCGTTTCCACCTCACCCGGCATCGATGATCTTGGAGACCTTCATGGACCATGTTGAGCGATCTTCTGCCAGCTGCTCTGCAAAAGTAAGCCACTGAGTTGACCATCTGTGTCCGAACTTTCTGAATCCCCCGATAGGTTCAAGGTCTGATTTGGCCAGGTTCCACCAGTTTTTCCTCTATCCTCCTTGGCGTCTCTTCCAGGAGCTAATAGGCTCGACTAGAAGTATTTGGCGAGGCAAGTATTCTGGCGGCTTCCGTAAAACATGGCCCAACCATTTCAAACGGCGTTCTTTAATAGTGAGCGCAACATCTCTCTGAATATTGCAAATTCGACGTAGATCCGTGCTGGAGATACGGTCACGCAGCTGTATTCTGAGAATTCTTCGCAGACAGGTATGCTCAAACACCTTCAGCGTATTCTCATGCTGTAGTTTTACCGACCATGTTTCGCACCCGTAAAGGAGAACGGTGCGGACTAGTGCCATGTAGATTCGAACTTTCGTTAGGATACTGACTTCGTGGCGATTCCATAAGGGTTTCCGAAGGGAGGCAAAGACTGTCTGCGCTTTCTGTATTCTCTGTTGGATATAAGCGTCGGAGGATCCGTCAATACATATTTGGGAGCCTAAGTATGTAAAACGGTTGACTTTTTCCAGCTAAACTTGATTGACAGTTAGTGTGAATGGTCCTGTGTCGTGGTTAATAGACATGAATTTCGTTTTCTCTGTGCTGACTTTCAAACCGATCAGGTCTGCCTAGGCCACCACTTTGTCAAGCATGTTTTGAGCTTCTACGGGTTCTGACAGGAGGCCAACATCATCCGCATAATCGAGGTCTGTCAGGGAGAGATTCTGTCCGATCTGAACTCCTGGATAGGACGACAGTGCATTTTCAAGCACCCAATCGACGCAATAATTGAACAGAGTCGGAGAGAGGATACACCCTTGTTTTACTCCGAACTCAACCAGGAATTCTTCAGTTTCTTCACCATAGACTCGAACTCGGCTCACTGACGCGTCATAGTATGCCTTCATCAGTTCAACAAACTTCAGCGGCATTCCGTCATTCTCTAGGATCTTCCAAAGTTTCTGGCGAGTGACAGAGTCGATGGCGGCAATGAAGTCCAGGAACATCAAGATCCGGGGTAGATTGTACCTTTCAAACTGCTGGATAATGAGGCGAAAAACGAAGATATTATCAGTACAGCCTCTACCTGGCCGAAAGCCGGCTTGATTTTCTCGGGTTCTTTCCTCCCTAGCCCTTTTGAAGCGGTTCAAGAGTATAATCCCGAATATTTTGACCGCAATGTCTATAAGACTTATTCCGCGGTAATTTTTGCATTCGGTTTTATCTCCTTTCTTATAGAAGGGGAGAATGTCTGATGTCTTCCAATCTTTTGGGAAAGAATTGGTCCTCCACACTTCTTCGAGAATGCCATGGAGCTGTTCAGCAGTGACCTCAGGGCATTGTTTGTACACTTCCGGGGAGAGGCTGTCTTCACCTGGGGCTTTGTGGTTCTTCAGGGTCTTGATCGCTTTTAGTATTTCGGCTCTGGTCGGTGTATCCAGCTCGACGTCGTCGGGTTCTTTAGAAACAGCAGGTGGGAAAGCATCAGGGGAGGATGATGGGGATGGGTTTAGGAGGATCTGAAAGTGATCCTTCCATCTTGCTAAAGGCTCCCCTTCTGACAACTGATGATTTTTCCTGATCTGTCTTTAACTATTTCTGAGACAGCAGCTTTCTTACCAATGGATTCTTTCAGGATCTGGTAAAGCTTGCGGGTATCATGTGAGAGTGCTGCTTTCTCTAACGACACGGCAGCATCTTCCCACATTTGGTGGTGGTCCAGATAAACAGAGCGTTTTACCTATCTTCGCAGCTCTTTTGTTTCTTCTTTAGGGCCGCTCATTTTTTGTCTTCGCTCACCGACTATTGACAGGGTCCTAGCGGTAATCCAGTGCTGTTGTTTTATTTTTGCAAGGCCAAGGATATCAAAACCATTATCTGTCAACACAGTTTTAAAGGTATACCCACTCTTATGGGGGGGTGGGGTTTCATCAGAACTGAGGGCGTCAAATAGGTAAGTCAGTTCCAAATTGAGGGCCGGCCGAACTTCTTTGTCTTGGAGCTTACCAATGTCGAATCCTGCCTTGGGTTTGTTTTTCCTCCGAGTTGCAAGACGTAGCAAAATTTTTGCAGCAACAAGCCTGTGGTCAGACCCAGACTGCGAGCCTGTTTCCGCGCCGTTGTAAGAGGGAGAGTCCTGTACGGAGCTTCTCCAGCGCTGGCGTACGAGAATGAAGTCTATTTGAGCCTTAGTGACACCGTCATTTGAATGCCAAGTTAAAAGGTGTCTAGGTTTGTGCTGAAATATGGTATTGGTGACAACAAGGTGGTTCATCAAGGCGTAGTTTAACAACCTTTGCCCATTCTTGCATCTGTGACCTTGTCCAAATTTTCACAGGACTTATCTTGTGGTTTGGTCAGAGGGACCAACTCTTGCGTTGAAGTCTCCAGCAACAATCAAGTAAACACGTGCGGCAACAGAAGAAGACAGCTGCTGTAGCTCGCCGTAGAAATCATCCTTGGTCGTATCAGCAGCGTCACGGGTGGGGGCATAGGTAGAAATTATCGGCACATTTGCGGGGTTTCCTTTTAGTCTGATTCTGGCAAGTCTACAGGAGACTGGTTCCCATTCTAGGAGAGCATTTCTGGTTCTTTGGTTCATGATGAAACCAACTCCGTGGAGTCCCGAATTATCCTCTACTCCGGAGTAGAAAAAATGGAATTGACGTAGCGTTTCAGGAGCTGTAATAACTATGGAGCCAGAACCTGAAATTCTGGTCTCGGATATGCAAAGTATGTCTATGTTGTACTTCTCCATCTCATGGAAAAGAAAAACTTGCGTGGCTTCTTGTTTGACGGATCTTACATTCCAGCATCCCACATTTATTCTAGATTTTGCCTGTTTAATGACTGTAGTGGGTTTTCCTAGATTTATGGCATGAAAAGGATTTTTCGACTTCGCCGCCATATTCAAAGTCGCGTCGCCTGCTGGGAATGCCGTAGTAGGGTTGGCTTGTTTACTTCTCGACACCCGCGCCAATACAGGGGCCACGTCGCTTGCTGGGGACGCCGTAGCCGTTACAACTTTTCTTCTAGGTCTCAGATCCATCGATGTTTCTTGGGAATAGAGTTGACCGCAAGGTTCGAAGTCTTGCGGGTCACCCGGAGCGCGTTGGCCACCAAATCTCTCGGCGGGGAGCTCAGTGGTGTTTACACCCTTCCACCGCTTTGAGGTGCGCTGACGGATTTCCTCTGCTGCCCAGGGACGGAAGATCGAGCCTCAATGCCTGTAACTACCATCACTGCCATGGAGGTATACAAGCTTAGCTTGACCTTTAATTCCTGCCTGGAATCAGCAAGGGCTTCAGGAAGGGTTATATATATATATATATATATATATATATATATATATATATATATATATATATATATATATATATATATATATATATATATATATATATATATATATATATATATATATATATATATATATATATATATATATATATATATATATATATATATATATATATATATATATATATATATATATATATATATATATATATATATATATATATATATATATATATATATATATATATATATATATATATATATATATATATATATATATATATATATATATATATATATATATATATATATATATATATATATATATATATATATATATACATATATATATATATATATATATATATAATATATATATACATAAATACATATAAATATATATATATATATATATATATATATATATATATATATATATATATATATATATATATATATATATATATATATATATATATATATATATATATATATATATATATATATATATATATATATATATATATATATATATTGCTAAAATATATTTTATTAGTTGTTGGAATATGCAGTTTCTAGGAGAATGCTATTTTTCCTTGGGAGGAGAATCGAGGAGCCTATTAAAATATTTCTAAATGCAAGGAATTTATGTTTTAAATTTTCTAATGAAATGACAGTAATAAAGTAATTCATACAAACTAGTGACATTCTATTTCCCTAGTGACATCTATTTGACACCTATTATGAACAAACATTTTTCATTAGATAATTTTTTATAATAAATTTTAAGTAAGATAACATGATCCACCTGTCCTCCTACTCAAAAATCTCTGATTTTACTTAATTAATTGTATAACTTTTCATTGTTGTAATTATAAAAAAAGATGTCTAAATTATATTTTGTTTTCAGTAGAGTTCGAATGACATAATAGACTTCTTGAAAGCTTACTGCTATGAAGGAGGAGAGGGAAGAAGGTGTTGGACAGCGAGGGTAAGACCTCCGAGGTTTTTAAGAGTAGTCTTGGACCTCTAACCAGACTGTTGATCACATACAATACGTTTCATAAAAATATTTTATTTATTTATTTGATATTTAAAGTAATTAATGAAATTACCATAAGCAATTAAATTAAGTTATAAATTTGATCGGCTAAAGGTGGTGTTTTAAAGTGGGGAGAGGGAGTTCAAAGTTGTCACCAAAGTTGTCAAAGTAGCTTTATTTAATTTTTAAGGTTAATCTAGACTAGGTTACGTGCACGCACGTAACCTAGTCTAAATTAACCTTAAAAATGAAATAAAGCTATGTCGACTTTGCATGTCTCTCTGACTATGTATGCTTCGTCGCGGGGTGCACTCTTTTTGCCTGTGTGTCTGGCGGGGGAGTGTTTGCTTATTCCAATGCAGGTCTTTCTCGGTTTGTGTGTCTGAATCTACGTATTTGTATGTGTTTTTGTCTCTCTCACTCTTTTTGCCTGTGTGTCTGGGCGGGTGTTCGCTTATTCCAATGCATGTCTTTCTCGGTTTGTGTGTTTGAATCTTGACTTGACTTAAGTCCCATCCGTCCTTGAAGGTCGTCTTGGGGCCTCTTTCTTCGTAACGGCGTGGATGTGCCTTTTGTATGCTTCACGGTCTTCTGCTAGGCGAAAAAGGTCCGAGAGGCGGTGAGGTGCAAAGTTTTCCTTCCACCTTTTTGGGGGAGGACCACAAGGACGAGAACCGTGAATTTGGCCTTCGAAGGTGATTTTCGGGAGACGGGACCAACCCATTCGTTGTACGTGACCGAGCCATCGAAGTTGCTGGAGCTGAATCTTCATGATAATTGTTCGTTGTACTTTAAGGCACTCGCGAAGTTCGAAATTTTAGATTCTATGAAGGTAAGTGATCCCGCCGATGCTGCGGAGGCACTTAGTTTCAAATGCTGCAAGTCGACGGTTGTCATTTACCTTCAGCGTCCATGTTTCACATGAGTAGATTGCGATGGGGATGATCAGGGTATCGAAAAGTCGTGTATTAAGCCGCAGAGACAAATCCTTGCTTCGCCATATGGGCACAAGGGCTTTGAAACTGGAACTCGCGAGGGCGAGACGTCTTTTAATGTCTTTTGATAGACTGTTGTCGCTGGTGATCAGACTACCTAGGTAAGGGAACTCGTCAACCCACTGGATACTCTCTCCATTAATTTTCAGGTCTGGCTTAACTGTATCCTGTGGCTTTCGTGAGCAGCACATAGCCTTTGTTTTTGATACATTTATGATCATTCCAAAAGAACTAGCGGCTTCGAAGACGTCGTTAAGAACGGGTTGTAGATCCTCGGGTGTTTCAGCCATTTTGTCAATATCGTCGGCGTAGGCTAGCTTATCTATCTGAACACCCCCTATATGTGCGCCACAAGTTGTTTCCACCAGGGATAAGACTGCTGTGAGGAAAAGGATGAACAGCTCTGGAGACAAAAGGCATCCTTGAAGGACACCTGCGGAAGTCTGGAAACTGTCAGTGGAACTTCACTAGTCATGACACGACTCCCAAATTTTGAGTACATATCCTTGATAAGGTCTACTAGGTTTCGTGGGATTCCGTAATGGAGGAAGATATGCCAGAGGCCATTTCTCCAAATAAGGTCAAATACTTGCCTAAAGTCGATGAAGAACTGATACAGGCCGCGACCGAATTCCAGATATTTCTCTTAAATTTGGCGAACTGTGAAAATTTGATCAACGGTCGATCTCAGAGGGCGAAACCCGGCTTGGTATTTTTGGATGACTAAGGATGACACGGCTCTGATCCGTTGGAGTATAATTCGGGTGAAGATCTTGGCAGTTTGACTTGTTAGGCTAATAGGACGGTAATTATCACATACTGCCTTTGAGCACTTCTTGTGCAGTGGGACAATTGTGGCTTCGTACCAAGAAGTTGGGAAATGACTCTTTTGCCAGGCACCTGATACAATCTTGTGGAAAAGATCTATAAGTGGTTGACACTGGACTTTTAGCAGTTCTACCTGTATCCCGTCCGGGCCAGGGGCCTTGTTAGTCTTCAGCGCTTGGATGGTATTTTTGACCTCAGAACGGAGAGGAGGTGGGCTGGGGTCTGAGTCAGTAACGGGCAAGAGGTCCAGGACAGCAGAGTTTGGAAAGATATCAGGATTAAGCTTTTCTTTGAAATGCTCCATCCATCTTGATCGGATACCTTTTGTGCTTTGTATCTGAGAGCCCTTTTTATCTAGCAGTGTACTAGAACTGAGGCTTTTCTTGCTTGTTAGCTTACGAACTCTCTTATACATGAAGTATGAATCGCCTCTCTTAAAATCAGCCTCACACTGTTCACATTTGTCTTTAATGTAGGTGCAACGGGCTCTACGGGTGGCTTTTTCTACAAAACGTTTCAACTGCTTATATCTGTCCCTGCTCCCTCTGTCTGACCTGTTATTGTGTTTTCGTTTCTCAGTACATAATAAAATGATTTCATTTGTTATCCAAGGCTTTTTATCACCCTTTTTGGTTCCTAGGGCGGACATCGCTACTTTACTGATGATCTTAGAGGAGTCTGTGACCAGTTTATCGATATCCTCTTTAGATAGAGTTACAGGAATATTAGAAAGAAGGTCCGATATTTGAGTGGACAGTTCATCGATGTAGGTTTGGCAAATTTGAGGGTCTTTGAGAAGATGTGTGTTGAAACGAGTGGGTCTCTTAATAAGTTTTGCGGAAGATTTCAGGCATATCTTTAGTGCAGAAATGACCAGGGAATGGTCGCTGTCGAAATCGCCACCTGCGAGGGTGACAGTATCTAGCACAGATGATTTCCACCACCTAGAGACGAGCACATAATCAATAAGATTACGGGTTTTTCCACCCGGCGAGGTCCATGTCGCCTTACGACGTTCTCTATGTTTGAAGAGAGTATTGGTAATGGCTGGATCACTGTCTCTGCAAAATTCAATGAGCCGTTCGCCCCTCTTGTTAAGTCGTCCAAGGCCAAATTTACCCATAACATCTTCATTTCGAGCAGAATCGTTACCAACAATAGCATTGAAGTCGCCAATGACAACAATAAGGTCTTTTTTAGGAACAGCGTCAATTAGGCTTTGCAGTTGAAGGTAGAAATTGTCAGACTCTTCATCTGGTTTGCTGCAGTCGGGAGCGTAGACTTGTATGATCGTGATGTTGATCGGGGATCCCTTCATTCGTATCATAATCAACCGTTCTGACACAGGCGTTACGGAAATCAGGGATCTTCGTGCCTTAGTCGACATCAAAAAGCCAACACCTTGGCGATGGACGCCATCGGTTCTCCCAGACACTATCAGACTAGTGTTGCCGATCCTTTCTTCCCCGGTGCTAGGGAGATGTGTTTCTGAAAGTCCCACAATATCCCATTTATATGGGTTTAGTTCATTTGGGACAAGATCTATTTTGCCTTGTTTACCAAGCGTCCTAACATTCAGGGTTCCAACAGATAAAATCAATTTAGGAGAATGCATGGCCTCCGGGGTTGGACTTGTAAACATTGTTAAAGGGAGATTCTGGGTCGTCAGTTCGTCGGTTGTCCCGGACGCGGTAACTTCGTCGGTTGCCCCAGACGCGGTAACTTTGTCGGTTGCCCCGCACGCGGTAACTTCGTCGGTTGCCCCGGACGCGGTAGTATTGGTTCTCGTTCTTGATCGTTTGTACTTCCTATTTTATAGTGAAAAAGGTTTCTTGGCCAATTTCAGGACGGCGGTAAGCCACTCCCCTCCATCCCTAGCAGGGGCTGGCTATATCTACTATCGATAATGCACCCTTCTGGCGTCCTGCATCACCTGCAATTTTCCCATTGGTGGGAGAAGGTTTGTGACTGGCGGGACGTATCCATACGCCGATGGGCCCTGCCCAGTGCACATCAGAGGGTCCTTCCACCTCCTCCGCCTGAACTTATGGCCCCCAGACGTGGGTGCTCCAGCTATATTTCAAGACCCCCAGAGACCGGGTCCTCCCTTGGTCCGCGCCTCCCTACCGGCAGGTGTTTGCTTATTCCAATACATGTCTTTCTCGGTTTGTGTGTCTGAATCCACGTATTTGTATGTGTTTTGTCTCTCTTACTCTTTTTGCCTGTGTGTCTGGGCGAGTGTTTGCTTATTTCAACGCATGTCTTTCTCGGTTTTTGTGTTTGAATCTACACATTTGTATGTTTTTGTCTCTCTCACTCTTTTTTCTTGTGTGTCTGGGTGGGTGTTTGCTTATTCCAATGCATGTCTTTCTCGGTTTTTTGGTGTCTGAATCTACGTATTTGTATGTGTTTTTGTCTCTCTCACTAGTTTTGCCTGTGTGTCTGGGCGGGTGTTTGCTTATTCCAATGCATGTCTTTCTCGGTTTGTGTGACTGAATCTAAGTTTTTTCTCTCTTACTCTTTTTGCTTGTGTGTCTGGGCGGGTGTTTGCTTATTCCAATGCATGTCTTTCTAGGTTTGTGTGTCTGAATCTACGTATTTTTATGCGTTTTTGTCTCTCTCGCTCTTTTTGCCTGTGTAGGTTCGCTCTTTCTAGGTTTGTGTGTCTGAATCTACGTATTTTTATGCGTTTTTGTCTCTCTCGCTCTTTCTGCCTGTGTGTCTGGGCGGGTGTTTGCTTATTCCAATGCATGTCTTTCTCGGTTTGTGTGTCTGAATCTACGTATTTGTATGTGTTTTTGTCTCTCGCACTCTTTTTGCCTGTGCGTCTGGGCGGGTGTTTGCTTATCCCAGTGCATGTCTTTCTCGGTTTGTGTGTCTGAATCTACTTATTTGTATGTGTTTTTGTCTCTCTCACTCTTCTTGCCTGTGTGTCTGGGCGGGTGTTTGCTTATTCCAATGCATGTCTTCCTCGGTTTGTCTGACTGAATCTACGTATCTGTATGTGTTTTTGTATCTCTCTCTCTTTGTGCTTGTGTGTCTGGGGCAGATGTTTGGTTATTCCAATGCATTGCTTTCTCGGTTTGTGTGTCTGAATCTACGTATATGTATGAGTTTTTGTCTCTCTCACTATTTATGCCTGTGTGTCTGGGCGGGTGTTTGCTTATACCACTGCATGTCTGTCTCGGTTTGTGTTTCTGAATCTACGTCTTTGTATGTGTTTTGTATCTCACACTCTTTGTTCTTGTGTCTCTGGGCGGGTGTTTGATTATTCCAATGAATTTATTTCTCGGTTTGTGTGTCTGAATCTACGCATTTGTATGTGTTTTTGTCTCTCACTCTTTTTACCTGTGTGTCTCGGCGGGTGTTTGCTTATTCCAATGCATGTCTTTCTCAGTTTGTGTGACTGAATCTACGTATTTGTACATGTTTTTGTGTCTATTACTCTTTTTGCTTGTGTGTCAGGGCGGGTGTTTGCTTATTCTAATGTATGTCTTTCTCGGCTTGTGTGTCTGAATCTACATATTCTTATGCGTTTTGGTCTCTCTCACTGTTTTTGCCTGTGTGTCTGGGCGGGTGTTTGCATATTCCAATGCATGTCTTTCTCGGGTTGTGTGTCTGAATCTACGTATTTTTATGAGTTTTTGTCTCTCTCTCTCTTTTTTCCTGTGTGTCCGGGCGGGTGTTTGCTTATTCCATTGCATGTCTTTCTCGGTTTGTGTGTCTGAATCTACATATTTGTATGTGTTTTTTGTCTCTCTCACTCTTTTTGCCTGTATGTCTGGGTGGGTGTTTGCTTATTCCAATGCATGTCTTTCTCGGTTTGTCTGACTGAATCTACGTATCTGTATGTGTTTTTGTCTCTCTCACTCTTTTTGCTTGTGTGTCTGGGCGGGTGTTTGCTTATTCCAGTGCATGTCTTTCTCGATTTGTGTGTCAGAATCTACGTATTTTTATGCGTTTTTGTCTCTCTCCCTCTTTAAGCTTGTGTGTCTGGGCGGGTGTTTTCTTATTCCAATGCATATCTTTCTCGGTTTGTGTGTCTGAATCTACGCATTTGTATGTGTTTTTGTATCTCCCACTCTTTTTACCTGTGTGTCTCGGCGGGTGTTTGCTTATTCAAATGCATGTCTTTCTCAGTTTGTGTGTCTGAATCTACGTATTTGTACATGTTTTTGTGTCTATTACTCTTTTTGCTTGTGTGTCAGGGCGGGTGTTTGCTTATTCAAATGTATGTCTTTCTCGGCTTGTGTGTCTGAATCTACATATTCGTATGCGTTTTGGTCTCTCTCACTCTTTTTGCCTGTGTGTCTGGGCGGGTGTTTGCTTATTCCAATGCATGTCTTTCTCGGTTTGTGTGTCTGACTCTCCTTATTTGTATGCGTGTTTGTCTTTTTCACTCTTTTTACGTGTGTGTCTGGGCGGGTGGTTCATTATTCCAATGCATGTTTTTCTGAGTTTGTGTGTCTTAATCTATTTATTTGTATGTGTCTTTGTCTCTCTCACTATTTTTGCTTGTGTGTCTGGGCCGGTGTTTGCTTATACCAATGCATGTCTTTCTCGGTTTGTGAGTCTGAATCTACGTCTTTGTATGTGTTTTTGTCTCTCTCACACTTTTTTACTGTGTGTCTGGGCGGGTGTTTGCTTATTCCTATGCATGTCTTTCTCTGTTTGTGTGACTGACTATACCTATTTTTATGTGTTTTTGCCTCTCACTCTTTTTGCTTGTGTGTCTGGGCGGGTTTTTGCTTATTTCAATGCATGTCTTTCTCGGTTTGTGTGTCTGAATCTACGTATTTGAATGTGTTTTTGTCTCTCTCACACGTATTTGTATGTGCTTTTGCCTCTCTCACTCGTTTTACCTGTGTATCTGGGCAGGTGTTTGCTTATTTCAATGCATGTCTTTCTCGGTTTGTATGTCTGAATCTACGTATTTGTAGGTGTTTTTGTCTCTCTCAATCGCCTGTGTGTCTGGGCGGGTGTTTGCTTATTCCAATGCATGTCTTTCTCGGTTTGTGTGTCTGAATCTACGTATTTGTATATGTTTTTGTCTCTTTCAAACTTTTTACCTGTGTGTTCGGGTGGGTATTTGCTTATTTCAATGCATGTCTTTCTCGGTATGTGTGTCTGAATCTACGTATTTGTATGTGTTTTTGTCTCTCTCACTCTTTTTGCCTGTGTGTCTGGGCGGGTGTTTGTTTATTCCAATGCACGTATTTCTCGGTTTTTGTGTCTGAATATACGTATTTGTATGTTTTTGTCTCTCACTCTTTTTGCCTGTGTGTCTGGGCGGGTGTTTTCTTATTCCAATGCATGCCTTTCTCGGTATGTGTGTCTGAATCTAAGTATTTGTATGTGTTTTTGTCTCTCTCACTCTCTTTACCAGTGTTTGGGCGGGGTGTTTTATTATTCCAATGCATGTCTTTCTCGGTTTGTGTGTTAGAATCTACGCATTTGTATGTGTTTTTGTCTCTCTCACTCTTTTTGCCAGTGAGTCTGGGTGGGTGCTTGCTTATTCCAATGCATGCATTCTCAGTTTGTGTGTCTGAATCTATGTATTTGTATGTGTTTTTTGTCTCTCTCACTCTTTTTGCCACGTGTCTGGGTGGGTGTTTACTTATTCCAACGCATGTCTTTCTCGGTTTGTGTGACTGAATCTACGTATTTGTATGTGTTCTTGTCTCTCTCACTCTTTTTACCTCTGTGTCTGGGCGGGTGTTTGCTTATTCCAATGCATGGGTTTCTCGGTTTGTGTGTCTGAATCTACGTATTTGTATGTGTTTTTGTCTCTCTCACTCTCTTTGGCTGTGTGTCTGGGTGGGTGTTTGCTTAATCCAATGCATGTCTTTCTCGGTTTGTGTTTCTGAATCTACGTATTTGTATGTGTTTCTGTCTCTCTCACTCTTTTTTGCCTGTGTCTGGGCGGGTGTTTGCTTATTCCAATGCATGTCTTTCTCGGTATGTGTGTTTGAATCTACGTATTTTTATGTGTTTTTGTCTCTCTGACTCTTTTTGGCTGTGTGTCAGGGCGGGTGTTTGCTTATTCCAAATGCATGTCTTTCTCGGTTTGTGTGTCTGAATCTACGTATTTGTATGTGTTTTTGTCTCTCACTCTTTTTGCCTGTGTGCCTGGGCGGGTGTTTGCTTATTCTAATTAAATGTGAATTTTTTATGTTTTAAGTATGTTTCATGTCATTCTAAGAGATGTAAAAAAAAAGTTAAAAAATATACCATGTTAAAAATAAAAAAAAAAGTTGAAGAATTTCGAAGTCCAAAAAAATTTAGTTAAAAAAAATGGCCACTTCAAACAATATTTTTCTAATAGTAAAAGTAGCAACACACATCTATATCATTCCCATTATGAAGTTGGAAATTATTAAATATGAATTTCTTATGTTTTGATTATGTTTCATAACATTCTAAGAGATGTAATAAAAAGTTTAAAAAAACTAAAAAAAATGGGGGGAGGGGGAGGGGCGGAGGTTTGAAGGGTGGGGGGGTAAAGGAAGAAGTAAGGGGGTTTCAAAAAGTTGGGTGGAGGGGGACCCTTTGGGGCTGGGGACCTTACAACACTGTTCAAATGGTAGTTGTGTATTATACCGAACACAGTCGAGAATCGCCCAAATAAAAAAAAATATGTATCTCTTAACAAGAGTTAGCATTCCCTCAGATGGTTTACCATTTTCGTTTCTGTCAACGCCTATAATCATATCATGATGAAGAATCATGTCTGACATTAAAACATCCATAACAATCCGAAAAACTATTAAACATAAGACAACCACGCCTAACATATAGCTTAACAGACAGAATTTCGTAACTTCATTTAATCATACCAGGAAAAGAACCATCAATGCCATGACGTTTAACAGAAAACATGAAATTTAATACAAAATCTTTGTAGTGTGAACAGCACGAATTTTCATGGTATGCTGATTCTAATTACAACATAAAAAAACAACCAAAGATATGACTTTTTAAGGCATAGTGATTTCTATCTGTCTGTTACCTTAGATTGGCACAGTAATGTCCCGTCTGTCTTGTCTCTTTCATTGATACTGTAATTCCCTAACTGTCTTGTACCTTAGATTGATACATCACTACTAGGGCTACCTATCACCCTTCTGAGCCTTCCATTCTTAACACTAAAGTTTGACAAATGACTTCCTGAAAGCAGTCTAGAATGCAAAAAATCTAGAAAGCTGATGATTTAACGTATACTAGTTACGAGTTCTCTTTCAAAACGTTTCAAAAAACCGATTGATACTTAATATCAAATACAACAAAATCGTCCTTTAAATTTTAAAAGCAATGTGAAAAAAAATGGCATCACACTTTTTTTGGGCTCAGGGCATTCATTCTTGAAACGTTGAGATGAAAAACTGAAACTTTAGCGTAAAGAGCGAGGGGGTCAGCAGCTCCCTGCCTCTTATACAGTATAATTTTTGCTAAATTTAACTGAATGTTTTTATTTTTCATTTTTAGTATCACATCAAAGACTATTGATAATACGAAGACTCCCCTCCTTCAGCACCAACTACTTGTACTTATGCAATAATTTTTACGAAACAATACTACAAGAAAAAAGACATAATTAAGTGAATTTGCTTTACACAATAAAATAAGATATTATTAAATTAAATCTAAAAAACAAGTTTTTTTAACTGAAAGTGATAACCCTGTTTTTAGGCGCTGGTAGCTGTACATTTAACGACGTAATCTTTATCTTCTCTTCGATATAAATATTTAGTACTAGCTTTGGGTTTATGATGATGAGGCTGATATTCATCCAGTAAGTAGGGAATGATTAAATTTGTTTTGTTCTCTAAGATTGATAATATGCCCTATGACTTAAGAGGTATACTCGGCGATAAGTAACCTATTTTGATCCCATGCATTTTGAATCGGTTTCCCCAAACTCTCTTGACAAAGCGACAACTTTCAATCTCTCTTAATCTCTCTCAATCCTTCTCAGCCTATCTCAATTTCTTTCAATTTCTCTCAATCTTGTTCAATCTCAATCTCAGTCAATCTCGCAATCTTATTTTATTGTGTAAAGCAAATACAATTTTCATAAATACAATGGACACAGCCGCTTCCGTCAAACGCTCTTGAGACGAAATATTAAATGTGTATCCCACTTAAATTAGGAGCCAAATTGCATGCTCAGTTCCAACAGATGCCTCCAAAATAAGTGAGATCAGATGATAAACTACCTCCCCATCCAAATTCATCCGAAAAACTTAGAATGGAAATCTAATACACTAGGCCTCAAAATATACTTTTTTTATTTAGATCCCCTCCCCATACGCAGAAGATTCAACAACCTCCCCTTTCTGTGGATATACACTACCAATCTTTTTCTCACGTTGAAGATTGGAAAAGCTCAAGTGTTACTGCACGCAAGAAAAGGATAAAGCCAAGATTCAAGATGATGTATTCAGAAACGGAGTGAACCAATCGATGAAGCGAGTTCATTTAAAGAAGAGGGGCAGAATCTCAATTGAAAGAATCTCAATTTATCAAAATTGAATTACCTTTGAATTACCACAACTAACTAGGACATAACAACTCAATTTCCAAAGTATCAGATTTTCCATCCACCTCCACTCTACCTCCGCTCATATCCTGTGGATGCGTTTCCCCAATATGGTTATCTAATGTGAATTCACTGGGAATCAGTAATTGTCATGCATTATCTATTACCATATGGTTTATATCAGCTGAGTTACACCATATGAGAACATTGCAAAATTCTTATCATGACAACATATGATTCATAAGTTCTTTGAACTGAAGCACGGAACTAAACTAGAATGCAAATTAATTTACCTTGTTCTACTTCGATTTCAGTGATGACCAAGTCGGAAAGTTTACACTAAGAAAAACTCAGTTAAACTTCCTTAATTCCGCTACATGTTGCCCTTGTTTGCCCGTTTACAACCAAATTAAGTTATTAAAATTCCCCCAGGGAAATACAACACACATTTATTTTTCCTTATACTTTCAAAGGAACATGATTTTTAGTTTTTTAATTCCAAATATTTTTTTTATAAAACTATATTGAAATTTTTGAGTATGAAACATATAAATAACTGGTTTTTATTAAAAAATGGAATTCGCTTTCCAAATAAATATTTCTTTTTCATAAGACGGGCCACAAATAATTCAAAATCTCATACCGGGCAGCCCCAGCATTCTGGGCCGTGGCTTAAGTAGTTTTGGAAGTTTTGCTACGGTCTATTGCTAAGGTCCTCGGTAGAATAAATTTATATAAACAACAATAGACAATAAATATATAGCACATTTATTATTCTTCGCATTTGACCCTTTCGATAGAGTACTATTTTTGTGTTTCAGTTCTCGTTAAAATACAATTTAATAAGTGAAAATGCATATAACTCACCATTCCTGTACACAAGCTCTTGTCAATTTTGCGAAAGGAATGAGGGGGCTTATCCTCTTGAGATAGGTTGTTTGTTAAAACATGTATGTCGGTAACCACGGGAACATTTGGGAGAGAATGCACACTCGCTCGTTTATAGGTTATGTACGTTTCGGTGTCAAATTTGATGTTTAAATTGGCCGATCTACCATAAGGAGTTTTCAAAATTACTTCTGAACCTAGCATCAAATTTTCCTTACCATCGTAAAGAACCCTAAAAAAAAGAAGAATGATTTAATGAGTTTCGCTAAATTAATCAACTAAAAATTTAATGAGCGAAGTTCTCAAGGACGTACCTAGAGGCGTATCAGGATTTTGTTTGGATGGGGGTGGGGTGTTTTTTTGGAGAGTATTTTATAACAACGACAAAAAAACTTTCAAAACGCATGAAATCTTCTTATATGCATTCTTGTTACGGTACTTTTTACGAGTCGGACGAAAATTTCGGTAGGGGGGGGGGGTCAAGTCTGGTAACCACGCCCCTGGATACGGCCTTGACCATATCCAGGGCTATAAAACAAAAAACTTGTTTCATAGGTTAGTTGAAGTCGTCCCAAAAAATAGCTTAAAACCTCTCATGAGAAAACTCAAAATCCCCTTTCCTGTCTATTCCCTTCAGCTATGCAAGAGAGCCAAACATTCAAACAAAATTTTAGAATAAATAAAAATATTTTCCAAGTTTCTCTTCTGGTTTGTGGAAAACCTTAAAGTGCCAAGGACAGTGATAATGAAAGTACACAAGAATATTTATCTTTAAAAACTGAGGAAAATTGGAAACTGAAAAAGACCTCAATGTGCAGCTATCCAGTTTTCGGTGGCAGCAGGTGCCAAATTAAAAAAAAATAAAATAAATCAAGTGGTTGAGAAATAAATAAAAAAATAAGCTAATAAAATACGGCACCAAAATATTGAAGTTGAAGCTTTCCTTCGAGGATGTAGTTGTCTTCTCGAATCAACAGATCATTAATATTTGAATTTGTACACAGAAATGGCAAAGTTAAACTTAATTAATTAGTTTTGCCTCCTTGTTTCACGGTTCAAAATTACAACACTGATGAAATGTGGTACTACCCAAAAAGTAGTAATCTATATGCTGATTTGAATTACACATGAAATTACACAAGAATATACAGTGTAGTTTGACGTGCAAATTGCTAAAAGCGACTAAACCTTTTATATTATATAGCTATAAAGTAAAAAAAACACGTTTTGAAAGTATAATTGAGATTATATAACGCAACCAGACGGGTTTTTGAGACACTTTCATCATAACTTTTTTTTACCGAAAACTAGAAATTGTCAAATTTCGCATTTAGGAATGATTTTGTAGGAAAAACTGTCTATCACCCATGCATTATCCACTGTTCCATTTCTTTGAAGTATGTGCTATCAGACTGGTTTCTGATTTTTTGGACAATTGCCTTTAGTCAAGACTAGTTTGTTAGGAATGTGTCACTAGATAGCATTTGTGAATTGGATCGTATGAAGGTGGAGAGAAAAAGGGTAGAGCATTTGCGAATTAGACTAAATGAAAGATTTTAATTGGATAGAATTGAAAAAACAGAGCTAGATGGCATTTGTGAATTGGATCGTATGAAGGTCGAGAAAAATGGGTGTAATTGATTATTGAACAATTACATTTAGTCAAGACTAGTTTGTTAGGAATGTGTCGCTTTTAAAGCTAACTCTAATTGCAAAATAAAAAAGGGGTATAGCATTTGCGAATTGGTGATTATCAGCAAATAGCGATGAAGACCACACTGCCTTTCCATCATAAACAAATAAGTAGAACAACAGGGAAATTTTTATACAAGACAGTGGAACGCAACTTTAAATGAATATTTCGACCCTATATCCAAGGGCCGTCCTCAGCAAAACAAACGAAGAGAATAAAAACAGTACAAAAGAAACTTACATTAAAATTCAATCATTAAAACTGAAGGGTTTTTAAAAAAAAATTTAAAACAGCCCTAATATCATTACTTCAAGGAAGTTCAACCAGGACTCTTTTTTTTCTTAGAAAACTTTTAAACTCTTAGAAAAAAGATTCTAAAAACTTTTGTTGATTGATAATATTAGCATGTTTTTTGCCTAAACTAATAAAATAAAAGATATCATAAGTCAACTGCTCCCCGTAAGCTAGACACAAATAGCTACGAAGACCACACTGCCTTTCCATCATAAACAAATAAGTAGAACAACATGGAAATTTTTATACAAGACAGTGGAACGCAACTTTAAATGAATATTTCGACCCTATTTCCAAGGGCCGTCCTCAGCAAAACAGACGAAGAGAATAAAACTGTATAAAACAAACTTATATTAAAATTAAATCATTAAAAATGAAAGGTTTTTTTAAATGTTTTTGAAACAGCCCTAATATCATTACTTAAAGGAATATCAACCAGGATAAGTTTCTTTTATATTGTTTTTATTCTCTTCGTCTGTTTTGCTGAGAATGGCCCTTGGATATAGGGTCGAAATTTTCATTTAAAATTGCGTTCCACTGTCTTGTATAAAAAAGATTTCCCTGTTGTTCTACTTATTTGTTTATGGTGATTATCAGTTAAGGTAACCCCTCGGGGTTGTTAACTCATAGCTTATTTATTATAAATTTGGAACAATATCAATGTATGGAAATGGTTAACGATGATAAAATGGTCTTATGACTTGACCTAGCTTTACTTCTTCGATGTATTCTGTATAATACACAAGTGGTGTTTGAACAGTTTTGTCAATTTAAAATAGAGTTTGACGTTATAGTATACTAAAAAGTTGATACTAAGAGAGATGTAGATGGTAAGAAAAGAATTTTAATAATGAAATTCATAACAAACCTTAGAAATCCTTGCAAATCAAGTAGTAAGGTGTATGTGAGTACGAACCATCAAGGATCAGAAATACAGACGACCCTAACCACCAGAGACTTCAACCCCCCAAAAGGTCCCCTATCCCCCAACTCGAAGTCCGCCCCCTCCCCTCCAACTTTTTGGCCCCCTTCCCCCATTTTTTTGAATTTTTTTGAAGTTTATTTTTAACTTTTTTTATTATTTTTTAACATGATTTGTTTTTTCAACTTTTTTTTTACATGTCTTCGAATGAGATTAAACATAATTAAAACAAAAAAAAATCACACTTAATATTTTCGAAACTCAAAAGGAGAATGGTATAGACATGTTAGTCATGACCTTAACTATTAGATAAATACAGTTTCTAGTAGCACTTTTTTTTATTGGACTAATTTTTTTTTGACTTTGAAATTATTTAACTTTTTTTTGTACGTATCTTAAAATGACAAAATATGCTTACGGCTCTAACAATTGTACTCTGCTTGCTCAGAGACACGATTTGGCTTTTCCACTGGTACTCTATGGCCGGTTATCGACACTACCTAGTCTATTGCATGCATTAAATCAGTATTTTTTGCGCAGTGGAACGATAAATACATAAGTTATACCTTTAAAAATGTGAAGATGGATCATTTTTATAAAGTGTGTTCACACGACAATGTTATTGAAGAATTTAATACTGACAAGGAGAATTATTTAAACGATGGAACAAGTACAAACGGCAGAACTATTGGAAATGTATGCATGCATTGTCATGACAGTAAGGAATTAAATTTCTTTGGAGTACCGAAAAAATTCAACTCTTATGTTGCTGGATATGCGAAATTGAGATCTCCAGGGATGATTGCACTCAAAGAGAATGCCAACAGAAAAATAATCGTTGATGATTAAGGACAACTCCTTGCTACTGTTGCAGGTAACACATTACCTACTGATACATCCTATCGTCAGCTTTCGGCAAAATCTAAGTATCAGAGTGAATATCTTGTCTACGTTCCGAAACTGTTACCTATGTAAAAATAATGTGATAATAGACGATGAAGTTGCCAGAAAAATAAAAAGAGCAATGGCAGAAAATATCACTATGGAATATAAAGATGAATCCATGTAAAACAAAGTACCAGCAAACGTCACTGCCATTGATCCAACAGTCAATGAACCAAATAATACCAAAGAAGAAAAGCATATTGAGCCTGTTGATGACACACCAGTAAAAATTGTGTAGGACTCAAAATGGAATAATGATTATTCTACTGATTACGAACTAAGAGATGACTGTAGCTACAATATCAAGAGAGTACATGGTGAACTATTTTATGGAACAGATTCAAAATTTTCAAAGTTGATCATTGATATTAATAATGTATCATAATATATTTTTGTATTAATATTCTATATAGCATTATTTCATTAAAAATACATTATGCATTACATTGTTATGTGTTCATTATTTTTAGAGTATGCTAGCATATCAAACGTTTAGAATGTCTATTAAAACATCGGAGATGTAAGAAAAGGAATTTGCATACATCTATTGTCAGACACATGGGATAACATTGACAAAATCTAGGTATCAGAATGAATTAATTCTGTATCAACATCCGTTGTTGGATATGTCATTATTAAAAAATTGTAAGTAAGTAAGTAAGTAACAAACTCTTTCTTGAATTCACCTCTTGGATACACAATACAGAAATTTAATTCAGGAAATTATGAAAAAAAATTGAACAAATTCATTATTAACATTCATTATCGATTGAAGTCGCTTCCTGGACAGACAATACAGCAATTTCACAAAATCTAAGTATAAGAGTGATTAAATTCTATATCAACATCAATTTCTCGGATACATAGGAAAAACTTGACAAAATCTAAGTGTTAGTGAATAAATTTTTTTTATAAACATCTTTAGTCAGATACAGCGGATAAAATTGACAGAATCTAAGTGTCAGAGTGAATAAAATATTTTTAAAAAAATTATAAAAAAATTCGAAAAAAATGGGGAGAGGGGGCCAAAAAGTTGGAGGGGAGGGGGCCCCTTCGAGTTTGGGGATAGGGGACCTTTTGGGGTTGAGGTCTCTGGTGGTTAGGATCGTTTGTGCTTATGATCATTGATGGTTTGTACTCAAATACACCTTAATACTTGATTTGCAAGGATTTCTAAGGTTTGTTCTGAATTTCATGATTAAAATTCTTTTCTTGCCATCTACATCTCTCTTAGTATCAACCTTTCAGTATACTATAACGTTAAACTCTATTTTAAATTGACAACACCACTTGTTCAAATACCACTTGTGTATTATACAGAACACATCGAAGAAGTAAAGCTAGGTCAAGTCATAAGACCATTTTATCATCGTTAACCATTTCCATAGCTTGATATTGTTCAAAATTTAAAATAAATAAGCTATGAGTTAACAACCCCGAGGGATTACCTTAACTGATAATCACCAATTCGCAAATGCTATATCCCTTTTTTTGCAATTAGAGTTAGCTTTAGCAGCGACACATTCCTAACAAACTAGTCTTGACTAAAGGCAATTGTCCAATAATCAGTTTAACCCTTTTTTCTCCACCATCATACGATCCAATTCGCAAATGCTATCTAGCTCTGTTTTTTCCCCTATTATTCAATTAATATCGTTCGTATAGTCCAACACACAAATGCTATACCCTTTTTTTTGCAATTTGAGTTAGCTTTAACAGCGACACATTCCTAACAAACTAGTCTTGACTAAAGGCAATTGTCCAATAATCAGTTTAACCCTTTTTTCTCCACCTTCATTCGATCCAATTTGCAAATGCTATCTAGCTTTTTTTCCCTATTATTCAATTAATATCTTTCGTATAGTCCAATTCGCACTTAACTAGTTATCACTTATATTATCTAGGTTCACTTAGAGTGGCGCGCTCTTTTTGCATCTCTCTCTTATTTTCTAAGGGGGGGTGGGTCCCAGAAAATAGGTGCTCCCTTTACCATGTCACTTTCTACAGGTCTAGGCGTTAATCCCCCCCATCCATGGAAACCCTAGTGTGTAAGTTTTTGTGTGTGTGTAAGTTTTTTTGTGTGTGTGTAAGTTTTGTGTGTGTGTGTAAGTTTTTGTGTGTGTGTGTAAGTTTTGTGTGTGTGTAAGTTTTTGTGTGGGTGTAATTTTTTGTGTGTGTGTAAGTTTTTGTGTGTGTGTAAGTTTTTGTGTGTGTGTGTAAGTTTTATGCGTGTGTAAGTTTTTGTGTGTGTGTATGTTTTTGTGTGTGTGTAAGTTTTTGTGTGTGCGTAAGTTTTTGTGTGTGTAAGTTTTTGTGTGTGTAAGTTTTTGTGTGTGTGTAAGTTTTTGTGTGTGTGTAATTTTTTTGCTTTTTTAATTTTTTGTGTGTGTGTATGTTTTTGTGTGTGTGTAAGTTTTTGTGTGTGCGTAAGTTTTTGTGTGTGTAAGTTTTTGTGTGTGTAAGTTTGTTTGTGTGTGTAAGTTTGTTTGTGTGTTTTAGAGTTTTTGTGTGTGTGTAAGTTTTTGCGTGTGTGTAAGTTTTTGTGTGTGTGTAAGTTTTTGTGTGTGTGTAAGTTTTTGTGTGTGAGTAAGTTTTTGTGCAAGTGTAAGTTTTTGTACGTGTGCTAGTTTTTGTGTGTGTGTGTGTGTGTAATTTTTTGTGTGTGTGTGTAAGTTTTTGTATGTGTTTGAGTTTTTGTGTGTGTGTATGTAAGTTTTTGTGTGTGTGAAAGTTTTTGTGTGTGTGTGTAAATTTTTGTGTGTGTGTAAGTTTTTGTGTGTGTGTTAATTTTTGTGTGTGTGTTAGTTTTTTGGTGTGTTTGTGTGTTTTATTTTTTGTGTGTGTGTAAGTTTTTGTGTGTGTGTAAGTTTTAGTGTGTGTGTGTAAGTTTTTGTGTGTGTGTAAGTTTTTGTGTGTGTGTAATTTTTTGTGTGTGTGTAAGTTTTTTTGTGTGTGTGTAAGTTTTTGAGTGTGTGTGAGTAAGTTTTTGTGTGTGCGTAAGTTTTTTTGTGTGTGTAAGATTTTGTGTGTGTGTAAGTTTTTGTTTGTGTGTGTAAGTTTTTGTATGTGTGTAAGTGTTTGTGTGTGTGTGTAAGTATTTGTGTGTGTGTGTGTGTAATTTTTTGTATGCGTGTAAGTTTTTATGTGTGTTTGTAAGTTATTGTATGTGAGTAAGTTTTTGTGTTTGTGTGTGTTAGTTTCTGTGTGAGTTTAAGTTTTTGTGTGTGTGTAAGTTTTTGTGTGTGTGTAAGTTTTTGTGTGTGTGTGTTATTTTTTGTGTGTGTGTGTAAAATTGTTTGTGTTTGTTATTTTTTGTGTATGTTTATTTTTTTGTGTATGTGTAAGTTTTTGTGTGTGTGTTAGTTTTTGTGTGTGTGCTGTGTGAGTTTTTTTATTTGTGTTATTTTGTTTGTTTGTCTATGTTTGTGTTTGTGTATGTTTTTTTGTTTTTTTAATTGTTTGTGTTTTTATTTTTTTGTTTTTGTGTAAGATGGTTTTTTTGAGTGTTTGTTTTTGTGTGTGTGTTAGTTTTTGTGTGTGTAAGTTTTTGTGTGTGTGTAAGTTTTTGTGTGTGTAAGTTTTTGTGTATGTGTAACTTTTTGTGTGTGTGTAAGTTTTTGTGTGTGTGTAAGTTTTTGTGTGTGTGTGTATGTTTTGTGTGAGTTTAATTTTGTGTGTTTGTTCAAGTGTGTTTGTGTGTTTTTAATTTTTTGTGTGTGTGTGTAAGTTTTTGTTTGTGTGTAAGTTTTTGTGTGTGTGTGTAAGTTTTTGTGTGTGTGTAAGTTTTTGTGTGTGTTTAAGTTTTTTGTGTGTGTGTAAGCTTTTGTGTGTGTGTAAGTTTTTGTGTGTGTGTGTGTAAGTTTTTGTGTGTGTGTAAGTTTTTGTGTGTGTGTAAGTTTTTGTGTGTGAGTAAGTTTTTGTGTAAGTGTTAGTTTTTGTACGTGTGCAAGTTTTTGTGTGTGTGTGTGTGTGTGTGTAAGTTTTTGTGTGTGTGTGTGTAAGTTTTTGTATGTGTGTGATTTTTGTGTGTGTGTATGTAAGTTTTTGTGTGTGTGAAAGTTTTTGTGTGTGTGTGTAAATTTGTGTGTGTGTGTAAGTTTTTGTGTGTGTGTAAATTTTTGTTTGTGTGTAAGTTTTTTTGTGTGTGTGTGTGTGTGTGTAAGTTTTTGTGTGTGTGTAAGTTTTTGTGGGTGTGTAATTTTTTGTTTGTGTGTGTTAGATTTTGTGTGTGTGTATTTTTTTTTGTGTGTGTAAGTTTGTGTGTGTGTGTTATTGTTTGTGTGTGTGTGTAAGTTTTTGAGTGTGTGTGAGTTATATTTTGTGGGTGCGTAATTTTGTGTGTGTGTGTAAGTTTTTGTGTGTGTGTAATTTTTTGTGTGTGAGTGTCAGTTTTTGTGTGTGTGTAAGTTTTTGTGTGTGTGTGTAAGTTTTTGTGTGTGTGTGTGTAAGTTTTTGTCTGCGTGTAATTTTTTGTGTGTGTGCTAGTTTTTGTGTGTGTGTGTAAGTTTTTTTTTGTGTTTAAGTTTTTGTATGCGTGTAAGTTTTTGTAAGTGTGTAAGTTTTTGTGTGTGTGTAATTTTTTGTTTTGTGTAAGTTTTTGTGTGTGTGTAAGTTTTTTTGTGTTTGTAAGTTTTTGTGTTTGTTTAAGTTTTTGTGTGTGTGTAAGTTTGTGTGTGTGTAAGTTTTTGTGTGTGTAAGTTTTTTTATTTGTTTTTTTTTTTGTGTTTTTTTTTTTTTTTGTGTTTGTGTGTTTTTTTGTTTTTTTTTGTTTTTGTGTGTGTTTCATTGTGTTTTTTTTTGTCTGTTTGTGTGTGTGTTTATTTTTGTGTGTGTATCAGTTTTTGTGTGTGTGTATGTTTTTGTGTGTGTAAGGTTGTTTGTGTGTTAGTTTTTGTGTGTGTGTATCTTTTTGTGTGTGTGTAATTTTGTGTGTTTGTGTGTGACCGTTTTTTTGTGTGTGTTTAATAATTTTTGTGTGTGTAATTTTTTGTTGGAGTTTAAGTTTTTTTGTTTTTTTGATTTTTTTTTTGTTTTATATTGTTTTTGTTTTTTTGTTTTTGTGTGTGTGTAAGTTTTTTTGTGTGTTTAATTTTTTTTGTGTGTGTAAGTTTTTGTGTGTGGGTAAGCTTTTGTGTGTGAGTAAGTTGTTGTGTATGTGTGTAAGTTTTTGTGTGTGTGTAAATTTTTGTGTGTGTGTGTGTACGTTTTTGTGTGTGCGTATGTTTTTGTGTGTGTGTGTGTAAGTTTTTGTGTGTGTTTTTGTAAGTTTTTGTGTGTGTGTCAGTTTTTGTGTGTGTGTGTGTGTATGTTTTTGTGTGTTTGTAAGTTTTTTTGTGTGTGTGTTTATTTTTGAGTGTGTGTAAGTTTTTTTGTGTTTGTTTTTGTTTTTGTGTGTGTAATTTCGTTTGTTAGTTTATGTGTTTTTGAGTGTCTATGTTTGTGTGTGTGTGTAAGTTTTTGTGTGTGTGTAATTTTGTGTGTGTGTAAGTTTATGTGTGTGTGTAAGTTTTTGTGTGTGTGTATGTTTTTGTGTGTGTTTTTAAGTTTTTGTGTGTGTTTTTGTGTTTTTGTGTGTGTCATTTTTTGTGTGTGTGTAAGTTTTTGTGTTTGTGTAAATTTGTGTGTGTGAAAGTTTTTGTTTGTGTGTAAGTTTTTGTTTGTGTGTAAATTTTTGTGTGTAAGTTTTTGTGTGAGTGTAAGTTTTTGTGTGTGTGTGTGTGTTAGTTTTTGTGTGTGAAAGTTTTTGTGTGTGTGTGTGAGTTTGTTTTTGTGTGTGTGTAAGTTTGTGTGTGTGTGTTTGTTCGTGTGTGTTTGTTAGTTTTTGTGTGTGTAAGTTTTTGTGTGTGTGTGTGTGTGTAAGCTTTTGTGTGTGTGTTAGCTTTTGTGTGTGTGTAAGTTTTAGTGTGTGTGTGAGTTTTTGTTTGTGTGTGTGTAAGTTTTTGTGTGTGTGTAAGTTTTTGTGTGTGTGTGTAATTTTGTGTGTTTGAGTAAGTTTTTGTATGTGTGTAAGTTTTTGTGTATGTGTAAGTTTTTCTGTGTGTGTAAGTTTTTGTGTGTGTAAGTTTTTGTGCGTGTGTAAGTTTTTGTGTGTGTGTTATTTTTTTTTTTTGTGTAATGTTGTGTGTGTTTGTTAGTTGTTGTGGGTGTGTGTGTAATTTTTTGTGTGTGCGTAAGTTTTTGTGTGTGTGTGTGTAAGTTTTTTTGTGTGTGTGTGTTAGTTTTTGTGTGTGTAAGTTTGTTTGTGTGTGTTTGTGTGTGTTTAATTTTTTGTGTTTGTTTTAGTTTTTGAGTGTGTGTAAGTGTTTGTGTGTTTGTTAGTGTTTGTGTGTGTAATTTTTTGTGTGCGTAATTTTTTGTTTGTGTGTTAGATTTTTTGTGTGTGTACTCTTTTGTGTGTGTGTGTAAGTTTTTTTGTGTGTGTAAGTTTTTGGGTGTGTGTAAGTTTTTGTGTGTAAGTTTTTGTGTGAGTGTAAGTTTTTGTGTGTGTGTGTGTGTAAGTTTTTGTGTGTGAAAGTTTTTGTGTGTGTGTGAGTAAGTTTTTGTGTGTGTGTAAGTTTTTGTGTGTGTAAGTTTTTGTGTGTGTGTGTGTGTGTAAGATTTTTTGTGTGTGTTAGTTTTTGTGTGTGTGTATGTTTTTGTGTGTGTGTGTGTATGTTTTTGTGTGTGTTTCAGTTTTTGTGTGTGTGTAAGTTTTTTTGTGTGTGTAAGTTTTTTTGTGTGTGTAAGTTTCTGTGTGTGTGTGTGTAAGTTTGTGTGTTTGACTAAGTTTTTGTATGTGTGTAAGTTTTTGTGTATGTGTAAGTTTTTGTGTGTGTGTAAGTTTTTGTGTGTGTGTAAGTTTGTGTGTGTGTGTAAGTTTTTGTGTGTGTTTTTAAGTGTTTTTTTTTTTTTATGTTTTTTTGTGTTTATGTTTTTGTGTGTGTGTAAGTTTTTTTGTGTGTGTAAGTTTTTGTGTGTGTGTAAGTTTTTATTTGTGTGTGTAAGTTTTTGTTTGTGTGTTTAAGTTTTTATGTGTGTGTTTAAGTTTTTGTGTGTGTTTTTGTTTTTGTTTTTTTTTAAGTTTTTGTGTGTGTAAGTTTGTGTGTTTTTTTAATTTTTTTTTGTGTGTGTATGTGTGTGTTTGCGCTTCTTTTTTTGTGTGTGTGTAAGTTTTTGTGTGTGTAAGTTTTTGTGTGTGTGTAAGTTATTGTGTGTGAGTGTAATTTGTTGTGTGTGTGTAATATGTTGTTGTTGTGTTAGTTTTTGTGTGTGTGTAAGTTTGTGTTTGTGTTAGTTTTTTTGTGTGTGTTAGTTTTTTTGTGTGTGTGTAAGTTTTTGTGTGTGTGTTAGTTTTTGTTTGTGTTTTAGTTTTTGTGTGTGTGTTACTATGTGTTTGTGTAAGTTTTTGTGTGTGTGTAAGTTTTTGTGTGTGTGTAAGTTTTTGTGTGTGTGTAAGTTTTTGTGTGTGGGTAAGTTTTTGTGTGTGTTTAAGTTTTTGTGTATGTGTGTAAGTTTTTGTGTGTGTGTAAACCTCTTTTTGTGTGTGTCGACAACCTCTTCGATATGAAATGCCCTGGTCTAAAGAAAAAAATAATAAATAATACATTGTGCCAACATCGTCCTTATATACCTCCAGGGCATAACTACAAAACCCTTGCCCTAAGGGTTGTTGGGGAGTAACCTCCTCAAAAAACATATTTTCTCTCTGGAAATCAGTTACTCTGAACAAAATGGCTATCTTAAAATTTTGATTGGATGTGTTTGGGGACAGGGTGGGCGTGGAAGGGATGTTAGCTGCCTTCCAATCACTTTCGACTATAAAAAAGGGCACTAGTTATTCCAATTTCCAATCGAATGAGCCCTTTTTGAAGTTTCTACGACAACTCCTTCGATACGAATTGCCCTGGTATGGAAAAAAAATAATAAAAAAAAATAATACATTGTGCCAACATTGTTCTTTACTTAGACATCTCGATTGCGCTGCCTATGACAACATCCTGAATTGCCTAAGGCTCTTATACCTACCTCTTTTCATCCGAAAAATCAGAAAGAAAAATGAACAGAATTTTAAGGTGGAAGGTAGAATTTTTGTTTCAAGAAAAATTTCTTCTTCTCCTTACTATGAACCGATATATATAGCGAGCCTAATATGACAGTATTTATTTTTAATAAACAGATTAGCCGGGATGAAGGTTGACGCCCGGGGGACTAGATCGATACCCAAAAAACAGAAAAAAAGGGCGGCGTATTGGTGACTCTGCCACCTATAGAATCAGCGGCGGCGTCAGCGCGCTGATGCAAGCTCGGCAGCGCGCCGCCGTTTTTTTCGGCGGCGCGCCGCCGATTTTCGGCGCGGCTTCGGGGTCTAGTACACAGTAATTTGCTACCATCCTCGTACCTTTAATTGTACACAGTAATTTGCTACCACCCTCGTACCTTAAAAAAATTTTTTAAAAAAAGGAAAAAAAAAATTAATTTAATTATGTAAATTAATTAATAATAAATTAATTAACGTAAATTAATTTATGTAAATTAATTAATAATAAATTAATTTATGTAAATTAATTAAACAAATTAATTTACAGAAAGAATTTCACAATTTCATACAAAGGAAACGAATCACTACCATGAAAACATCACGCACTTTGAACAGAGATAAGCACGAATTTTCACGGTCGTTGAATCCGGTCATTACAAGTAGATACCTATCATGAGGTCCCATTGATCACCCCTGCTGCCATCTACAATTTACTCTAACGGTACCTATCCACATAGACAATGTTGGAGAACACCTGTGCTGTCAGTCCCGACGGGGCACATTTTATTAATGTCTGACAGGTGATGTCAAGGTTGTTTGATTTGTCATGAAAGGAGAATTGTTTCCGAGAAATTGATTAATGTCTGACAGGTGATGTCAAGGTTGATTGATTTGTCATGAAAGGAGAATTGTTTCCGAGAAATTGATTAACGTGAAAACATCACGCACTTTGAACAGAGATCAGCACGAATTTTCACGGTAGTTGAATCCGGTCATTACACTGTAGTAATATCCTACCTGTCTCGTACCTTTAATTGTACACAGTAATTTGCTACCATCCTCGTGCCTTTAATTGTACACAGTAATTTGCTACCACCCTCGTACCTTAAAAAAAAGTTAAAAAAAAGTAAAAAAAAATTAATGTAATTATGTAAATTAATTAATAATAAATTAATTAACGTAAATTAATTAATAATAAATTAATTTATGTAAATTAATTAATAATAAATTAATTTATGTAAATTAATTAAACAAATTAATTTACAGAAAGAATTTCACAATTTCATACAAAGGAAACGAATCACTACCATGAAAACATCACGCACTTTCAACAGAGATAAGCACGAATTTTCACGGTGGTTGAATCCGGTCATTACAAGTAGATACCTATCATGAGGTCCCATTGATCACCCCTGCTGCCATCTACAATTTCCTTTAACGGTACCTATCCACAGAGACAATGTTGGAGAACACCTATGCTGTCAGTCCCGACGGGGCACATTTTATTAATGTCTGACAGGTGATGTCAAGGTTGATTGATTTGTCATGAAAGGAGAATTGTTTCCGAGAAATTGATTAATGTCTGACAGGTGATGTCAAGGTTGATTGATTTGTCATGAAAGGAGAATTGTTTCCGAGAAATTGATTAATGTCTGACAGGTGATGTAAAGGTTGATTGATTTGTCAAGAATTATTTCCGGGGAAGTTTATTAATGTCTTTGATGTATTTCCAAGGAGAATTGTTTCCGGAAGTTTATTAGTGTCTTTGGAGTTCTTCCAAGAGAATTGTTTCCGGGCGAATGTTTTGATCTTAGAGATGAAGTGATTAGCGCGGGAAAGGATTTTTTTGTAATTTCAAGTGTGACAGCGCAGGGATGCCAAAAACAAAAGGAACACGCAGAAATTACGTTTAGGGGTTATTTGGGTGAAACCGTTTTAGACATTTTAGGGAATTATTTCGGCGAAACAGTTAGAGACATTTTAAAAGATGATTTTAGAAGATGTTTTAGAAGAGGATTTAAGGGTGAAACTCTGTGGTCGTTATAATACACAAGTTCCATTTGAACAGTGTCGTGAGGTCCCCTACCCCAACCCCAAAGGGCTCCGATCCCCCTACACCAACCCCGAAGGAAGCCCCCCGCGCCCCAAAGGCCCCTGAGCCCCCATTTTTTAATACTTTTTTATGGCTTTATTATATCTTTTCAGAAAAAGTTATTTTATTAATGTCCATCCTAGACCCATTTTACAAATTGAAGTACCCATCCTTTTCACCCACAACTTTACTATACTGCTTTTTTGAATGCTCCAACACCAAGCAACACTTTTCAAAGGCATTTCAGAACAAGTTCTTTTCTTAATTTCCCTCCTAAACCCATTTTACAAATTGAAGTACCCATCCTTTAAACCCACAACTTTACATTACAGCTTTTTGAATGCTCCAACACCAAGCAATACTTTTCAAAGGGCATTACAGAACAATTTCTTTTCTTAAGGTCCCTACGAAACCCATTTTACAAGTTGAAGTACCCATCATTTACACCCACAACTTTACTTTACAGCTTTTTTAATGCTCCAACACCAAGTAATGCTTTTCAAAGGGCATTTCAGAACAAGTTTTTTTCTTAATGTCCATCCTAAACCCATTTTACAAATTGAAGTACCCATCCCTTTACACCCACAACTTTACTATACTGCTTTTTGAATACTCCAAACACCAAGCAATACTTTTCAAAAGGCATTTCAGAACAAGTTCTTTTCTTAATGTCCCTCCTAAACCCTTTTTACAAATTGAATTACCCATCCTTTTCACCCACAACTTTACTATACTGCTTTTTTGAATGCTCCAACACCAACCAATACTTTTCAAAAGGCATTTCAGAACAAGTTTTTTACTTAATGTCCCTCCTAAACCCATTTTACAAATTGAAGTACCCATCCTTTAAACCCACAACTTTACTTTACAGATTTTTGAATGCTCCAACACCAAGTAATGCTTTTCAAAGGGCTTTTCAGAACAAGTTATTTTCGTAATGTCCATCCTAAACCCATTTTACAAATTGAAGTACACATCCCTTTTCACCCACAACTTTACTATACTGCTTTTTTGAATGCTCTAACACCAAGCAATACTTTTCAAAGGCATTTCAGAACAAGTTCTTTTCTTAATTTCCCTCCTAAACCCATTTTACAAGTTGAAGTTCCCATCCTTTACACCCACAACTTTACTTTACAGCTTTTGAATGCTCCAACACCAAGCAATACTTTTTAAAGGGCATTTCAGAACAAGTTCTTTTCATAATGTCCATCCTTTTTACAAGTTGAAGTTCCCATCCTTTTCACCCACAACTTTACTTTACAGCTTTTTGAATGCCCAACACCAAGCAATACTTTTCAAAAGACATTTCAGAACAAGTTCTTTTCTTAGTGACCGTCCTAAACACATTTTACAAAAGTACCCATCCTTTTGACCTACAACTTTACTTTACAGCTTTTTGAATGCCAAACACCAAGCAATACTTTTCAAAAGGCATTTCAGAACAAGTTCTTTTCTTAGTGACCGTCCTAAACCCATTTTACAATTTGAAGTACCCATCCTTTTCACCCACAACTTAGTTATAAGTAGGAGTTTGAAGTTTTACCTTAGAGACTTCGCTTAGAGTTTTAGTTTGGTTTAGTCTTAGTTAAAAGTTTAGAGTTTTTTAGCTTAGAGTCTTAGCTTAGTGGTTTTGTTAGAGTTCTAGTTTAGTTTAGTTTTAGTTAAGAGTTTAGAGTTTTTAACTTAGAGTCTTAGCTTAGAGTTTTATTTAGAGTTCTAGTTTAGTTTAGTTACAGTTAAGAATTTAGAGTTTTAGCTTAGAGTCGTAGCTTAGAATTTTACTTAAAGTTGTAGTTTGGTTAAGTTTTAGTTAAGAGTTTCGAGTTTTAGCTTAGAGTCTTAGCTTAGAGTTTTTGTTAGAGTTCTAGTTTAGTTTAGTTTTAGTTAAGAGTTTAGAGTTTTACCTTAGAGTCTTAGCTTAGAGTGTTGGTTCGAGTCGAAGTTTAGTTTAGTTATGGTTAAGAATTTAGAGTTTTAGCTTAGAGTCATAGCTTAGACTTGTAGTTAAAGTTGTAGTTTGGTTAAGTTTTAGTTAAGATTTTAGAGTTTTAGCTTAGAGGGTTTAAATTAGAGTTTTTTTTTTTATAGAGTTATAGTTTAGTTTAATTTTATTTAATAGTTTTATGTTTTAAATTTGATTTTCAGTTAGAGTTCTAGTTTAATTTAGTTTTAGTTAAGAGTTTTGTGTTTTACCTCAGAGTCTTAGCTTAGAATTTTAGTTATAGTCCTAGTTTATTTTAGTTTTAGTTGAGAATTTAGAATCTTAGATTATAGTCTTAGATTAGAGTTTTTGTTAGAGTTCTAGTTTATTTTAGTTTCAGTTAAGAGTTTAGAGTTTTTAGCTTAGAGTCTTAGCTTAGAGTTTTTGTTGTAGTTATAGTTTAGTTTAGGTTTAGTTAAGAGTTTAGATTTTTAGCTTAGAGTCTTAGCTTATAGTTTTTGTTAGAGTTGAAGTTTAGTTTAGTAGTAGTTTAGAGTTTATAGTTTTAGCTTAGAGTCTTAGATTAGAGTTTTTTTTGTTAGAGTTGTAGATTATTTTAATTTTAGTTAATAGTTTTATTTCTTAACTATGAGTTTCAGTTAGAGTTATAATTCAGTTTAGCTTTAGTTAATAGTTTAGAATTTTAGCTCAGAGTCTTAGCTTATAGTTTTTTTTAGAGTTGTATTTTATTTTATTTTTAGTTAAGAGTTTATAGCTTTTATATTAGTATTATATTATAGTTTTTTTTGAAGTTCTATTTTAGTTTTAGTTAATAGTTTAGAGTTTTATTTTAGAGTTTTAGCTTAGAGTATTTCTTAGAGTTGAAGTTTAGTTTAGTAATAGTTAAGATTTTAGAGTTTTAGCTTATAGTCTTAGATTAGAGTTTTTGTTACAGTTCTAGTTTAGTTTATATATAATTAAGAGTTTGTATTTTTAACATAGAGAATTAGCTTAGAGTTTTAGTTTCTTTTAGTTATAGTTAAGAGTTTAGAGTTTTTTATCTTAGAGTCTTAGCTTAGAGTTTTATTTAGATTTATAGTTTAGTTTAGTTTTAGTTAAGAGTTTCGTGTTTTACCTTAGAGTCTTAGCTTAGAGTTTTTGTTAGAGTTTTAGTTTATTTTAGTTTTAGTTAAGAGTTTAGAATTTTAGCTTAGAGTCTTAGCTTAGAGTTTTTGTTAGAGTTCTAGTTTATCCTAAACCCATTTTACAAGTTGAAGTACCCATCCTTTTCACCCACAACTTTACTTTACAGCTTTTTGAATGCCCCAACACCAAGCAATACTTTTCAATGCATTTCACAACAAGTTCGTTTCTTAATGTCCCTCCTAAACCCATTTTACAAATTGAAGTATCCAATCCTTTTTACACACAACTTTACTTTACAGCTTTTTTGAATGCTCCAACACCAAGCAATACTTTTCAAAAGGCATATCAGAACAAGTTATTTTCTTAATGTCCTTCCTAAACCCATTTTACAAGTTGAAGTACCCATCCTTTTCACCCACAACTTTACTATACTGCCTTTTTGAATGCTCCAACACCAAGCAATACTTTTCAAGTGGCATTTCAGAACAAGTTATTTTCTTAATGTCCTTCCTAAACCCATTTTAAAAGTTGAAGTTCCAATCCTTTTCACCCACAACTTTACTTTACAGATTTTTGAATGCCCAAACAACCAAGCAATACTTTTCAAATGCATTTCAGAACCAGTTCCTTTCTTAATGTCCCTCATAAAACCTTTTTACAAGTTGAAGTACCCATCCTTTTCACCCACAACTTTACTATACACCTTTTTGAATGCTCCAACACCAATCAATAATTTTAAAAAGGCATTTCAGAAAAAGTTTTTTTATTAATGTCCCTCATAAACCCACTTCAAAAGTTGAAGTACCCATCCTTTTCTCCCACAACTTTACTATACTGCATTTTTGAATTCTCCAACACCAATCAATACTTTTCAAAATGGCATTTCAGAACAAGTTATTTTCTTAATGTACTTCCTAAACCCAATTTACAAGTTGAAGTTCCCATCCTTTTCACCCCTAACTTTACTTTACAGCTTTTTGAATGCCCCAACACCAAGCAATACTTTTCAAAGGGAATTTCAGAACAAGTTATTTTCGTAATGTCCATCCTAAACCCATTTTACAAGTTGAAGTACCCATCCTTTACACCCACAACTTTATTATACTGCTTTTTTGAATGCTCTAACACCAAGCAATACTTTTCAAAGGCATTTCAGAACAAGTTCTTTTCTTAATGTCCCTCCTTACCCCATTTTACAAGTTGAAGTTCCCATCCTTTTCACCCAAATCTTTACTTTACAGCTTTTTGAATGCCCAACACCAAGCAATACTTTTCAAAAGACATTTCAGAACAAGTTCTTTTCTTAGTGACCGTCCTAAACCCATTTTACAAAAGTACCCATTCTTTTGACACACAACTTTACTTTACAGCTTTTTGAATGCCAAACACCTAGCAATACTTTTCAAAAGGCATTTCAGAACAAGTTCTTTTCATATTGACCTTCATAAACCCATTTTACAATTTGAAGAATCCATCCTTTTCACCCACAACTTAGTTATAGGTAGGAGTTTCAAGTTTTATCTAAGAGACGTAGCTTAGAGTTTTATTTTGGTTTAGTTTTAGTTAAAAGTTTAGAGTTTTTTATCTTAGAGTCTTAGATTAGAGTTTTTGTTAGAGTTCTAGTTTAGTTTAGTTTTATTTATTAGTTTATAGTTTTTAAATTATATTCTTATCTTAGAGTTTTATTTAGAGTTCTAGTTTAGTTTAGTTACAGTTAAGAATTTAGAGTTTTAGCTTAGAGTCGTAGCTTAGAATTTTACTTAAAGTTGTAGATTGGTTAAGTTTTAGTTAAGAGTTTCAAGTTTTAGATTAGAGTCTTATCTTAGATTTTTTTTTAGAGTTCTAGTTTATTTTAGTTTTACTTAAGAATTTAAAGTATTAACTTAGAGTATTATATTAGATTTGTGGTTAGAGTTGAAGTTTAGTTTAGTTACTGTTAAGAATTTAGATTTTTATATTAGAGTCATACCTTAGATTTTTAATTAAAGTTTTAGTTAGGATAAGTTTTAGTTAAGAGTTTAGAGTTTTAGCTTAGAGTCTTAGCTTAGAGTTTTTTTTTATAGAGTTCTATTTTATATTAGTTTTATTTAATATTTTGATTTTTTAAATTTGAGTTTCAGTTAGAGTTATAGTTTAGTTTATTTTTATTTAATAGTTTGGTGTTTTACCTTAGAGTATTAGATTAGAATTTTAGTTAGAGTCCTATTTTATTTTAGTTTTAGTTGAGAATTTAGAATTTTATCTTATAGTCTTAGCTTAGAGTTTTTGTTAGAGTTCTAGTTTATTTTATTTTTAGTTAAGAGTTTATATTTATTATATTATATTCTTGGATTATAGTTTTCGTTAAATTTCTAGTTTAGTTTAGGTTTAGTTAATAGTTTAGAGTTTCAGCTTAGAATCTTAGCTTAGAGTTTTTGTTAGAGTTGAATTTTAGTTTAGTAATAGTTTATAGTTTAGAGTTTTATATTAGAGTCTTAGCTTAGAGTTTTTTTTGTTAGAGTTCTAGATTAGTTTAATTGTAGTTAAGAGTTTGATTTCTTACCTATGAGTTTCAGTTAGAGTTTTATTTTGGTTTAGCTTGAGTTAAAAGTTTATTGTTTTAGCCCATATTCTTAGCTTATAGTTTTTGTTATAGTTATAGTTTATTTTAGTTTTATTTAAGATTTTATATCTTTTAGATTAGTATTATCTTAGAGTTTTTTTTGAAGTTCTAGTTTAGTTTTATTTAAGATTTTATATTTTTATATTATAGTTTTAGCTTAGAGTTTTTCTTAGAGTTGAAGTTTAGTTTAGTCATAGTTAAGAGTTTAGAGTTTTAGCTTAGAGTCTTAGCTTAGAGTTTTAGTTAGAGTTCTATTTTAGCTTAGTTATAATTAAGAGTTTGTAGTTTTACCTTAGAGTCTTATCTTAGATTTTTAGTTTCTTTTAGTTATAGTCAAGAGTTTATAGTTTTTTATCTTAGAGTCTTATCTTAGATTTTCAGTGAGAGTTCTAGTTTAGTTTAGTTTTATTTAAGATTTTTGTGTTTTAAATTATAGTCTTAGATTACAGTTTTATTTAGAGTTATAGTTTATTTTATTTTTAGTTAAGATTTTAGAATTTTAGATTAGAGTCTTATCTTAGAGTTTTAGTTAGAGTTCTAGTTTATCCTAAACCCATTTTACAAGTTGAAGTACCCATCCTTTTCACCCACAACTTTACTTTACAGCTTTTTGAATGCCCCAACACCAAGCAATACTTTTCAATGCATTTCACAACAAGTTCGTTTCTTAATGTCCCTCCTAAACCCATTTTACAAATTGAAGTATCCAATCCTTTTTACACACAACTTTACTTTACAGCTTTTTTGAATGCTCCAACACCAAGCAATACTTTTCAAAAGGCATATCAGAACAAGTTATTTTCATAATGACCTTCCTAAACACATTTTAAAAGTTAAAGTACCCATCCTTTTCACCCACAACTTTACTATAATTCCTTTTTGAATGCTCCAACACCAAGCAATACTTTTCAAATGGCATTTCAGAACAAGTTATTTTCTTAATGTCCTTCCTAAACCCATTTTAAAAGTTGAAGTTCCAATCCTTTTCACCCACAACTTTACTTTACAGATTTTTGAATGCCCAAACAACCAAGCAATACTTTTCAAATGCATTTCAGAACCAGTTCCTTTCTTAATGTCCCTCATAAAACCTTTTTACAAATTGAAGTACCCATCCTTTTTATCCACAACTTTACTTTACAGCTTTTTGAATACTCCAAAACCAAGCAATACTTTTAAAAGGTCATTTCAGAACCATTTATTTTCTTAATCTCCTTCCATAACCCATTTTAAAAGTTGCAGTTCCCATCCTTTTCTCCAACAACTTTACTATACAGCCTTTTTTGAATGCCCCAACCCCAAGCAATACTTTTCAAAAGGGCGTTTCCGAACAAGTTAGTGTCTTAATGTCCTTCCTAAACCCAATTTACAAGTTGAAGTCCCCATCCTTTTCACCCCCAACTTCACATTACAGCTTTTTGAATGCCCAAACACCAAGCAACACTTTTCAAAAAGCATTTCAGAACAAGTTCTTTTCACAATATCCCTCCTAAACCCATTTTACAATTTGAAATACCCATCCTTTTCACACACAAATTTACTTTAATGCATTTTGAATGCGCCAACACCATGCAATACTTTTCAAATGCATTTCAGATCAAGTTTTTTCTTAGTGACCGTCCTAAACCCATTTTACAAATTGGAGTACCCATCCTTTTCACCCAAAACTTTACTTTACAGCTTTTTGAATGCACCAACACCAAGCAATACTTTTCAAAGGGCATTTCAGAACAAGTTCTTTTCTTAATCTCCTTCCTAAACCCATTCTACAAGTAGAAGTACCCATCCTTTTCACCCATAAGTTTACTTTACGACTTTTTGAATGCCACAACACCAAGCAATACTTTTCAAAAGGCATTTCAGAACAAGTTCCTTTCTTAATGTCCCTCCTAAACCCATTTTACAAGTTGAAGTACTCAAATTTTCACCATAACTTTACTATACTGATTTTTTGAATGCTCCAACACCAAGCAATACTTCTCAAGTGGCATTTCAGAACAAGTTATTTTCTTAATGTCGTTCCTAAACCCATTTTACAAGTTGAAGTTCCCAGCCTTTTCACCCGCAACTATACTTTACAGCTCTTGAATGTCACAGCACCAAGCAATACTTTTCAAAAGGCATTTCAGAACAAGTTCTTTTTTTAATGTCCCTCCTAACCCCATTTTACAAGTTGAAGTACCCGTCATTTTCACCCACAACTTTACTTTATAGCTTTTTGAATACCCCAACACCTAACAATACTTTTCAAAAGGGTTTTCAGAACCAGTTCCTTTCTTAATGTTCCTCCTAGAACCATTTTACAAGTTGAAGTACCCATCATTTTCACCACAACTTTACTTTACACCTTTTTTTCTTAATGTCCCTCCTAAACCCATTTTACAACTTGACCTACACATCAGTTTTACCCGTAAATATGAGCGACAGCTTTTTCAATGACCCAACACCAAGAAATACTTTTCGAAAGGCATTTCAGAATAGGTTCTATTTTTAATGTCACCCCTACACATATTTTAAAAGTTGATGTCCCCCTACTTTTGCACACATCTTTACTTTATAACTTTTGTTCACGCCACAATATCATGCAAGTTTCCACTTCAGTTCAGATTTTTCTCAAAGAGATGAAAAAATTTAAAATACTGTTCCAAATTTTTCATAGAAGATAGAAAGTTATAGTTATCTTCTGAATTTTATTAAAGAACTTACAGTTCAATTCTAATTTCTCCAAAGAAAATAAAAATCTTCCACTTCAGTTCTTAATTTCACAGAGACACAAGGAAATTTAAAGTTCTATTTGAAATTTTTCCATAGAAGATAGAAAAAGCTATACCATAGTTGTGAATATTTTCCCGGAAGATGAAAATTTCTAATTCAATTTTAAATTTTCTCAACGAAGTGAAGAAAAGTTCAAGTTCTAGTCATCATGCAAGATTTCACTTCTGTTCAGATTTTTCTCAAAGAGATGAAAAAATTTAAAATACTGTTCCAAATTTTTCATAGAAGATAGAAAGTTCAAGTTATCTTCTGAATTTTATTAAAGAACTTACAGTTCAATTCTAATTTCTCCAAAGAAAATAAAAATCTTCCACTTAGGTTCTTAATTTCACAAAGACACAAAGAAATTTAAAGTTCTCTTCTGAATTTTCTTAGAGAAAAGAAAAAAAGTTATAGTTCAATTCTAATTTTTTTTCAAAGAAAATAAAAAATCTCCAAAATTTTAATAAACATTCTAAGCGCTTAACATGCTAACGTTTCCTAAAATAATAGACATATAGCAAAGTAATGCATAAAATATTTTTATTGAAGTAACAACATGTAGTAACAACATGAAAATATGTTACAGACATTATTTTACATTATTAACATCATTGAAAAACATTGAACATTCTGAATCTGTTCCATAAAATAATTTATCGAGTTCTCTCTCTCTCTTGATACTAGAGTTGCTCGCTTCTCTTAGTTCATAACCACTAGAATAATAATTCATCCATTTTGAATCATATACAATTTCCACTGGGAATGTCACCTACTGATTCAATACACGTTTCATCCTAGGTATTATTTGATTCATTGACTAGATGATCAATAGTAGTAATAATGCTCACCTGTGCTTCATTTTGCAATCAATTTGTCAATATATTCATTAGCAATATTGTCTGTCAACGCTCTTTTTATTTTACCAGCAATTTCACTGTCTATTATCACATTATTTTTACAGAGGCAACAGTTTTGGCACGTTGACAATATATGATTTATAATGTTGGTGCGGCAGTAGGCCCTCCTTTTCCTTACTGATTTCATTCGAATGCTAACACCGGAAAGATGACAATAAGATCTATCAACGGCTAACATGTTACCTAAACCATTAGCTAGAAGTTCCCCATCTTCATCAACTATTATTTTTAAGTTGGCATTCTCTTTGAGCACTAACTTCTCTGGAAATGATACTTTCACATATTTACCTTTTGAATGATGAAAATTCTTGACTACTCCAAAGGAATTTAACTCCTCACTATCATGACAACGTAGGCACACATTCTCAATAAGATCTCCACTACTACTTGTCCCATAGTTCAAATATATCTCTTTGTCAGCATTCAAGGCAACAATGACTTTATCATGTGCACACACTGTTTTCGAATAATTCATTTTCACGTCTTCTTTTAAAAATATGGTGTAGGTTTTTATCCCTCCAATGCTAAAAAATTACTGATTTAACGCACACAATAAACTAGATAGTCTCGATAACCTACCAGGGAGTACCACTGGGAAAGCCGCTTCCAATGTAAGAGCAACTATAGAGTACGTTTGCTACACCCGCAAGCATGCATAGTGAGAGAGAAATACAAAGTCGACCTAGGGGGATTTTCCGGCGAGTATGGTTTCAGGTTAGGTTAGGTTAGACTAGATTAAGTTAGGTTAGATTAGGTTAAATCAGGTTAGGTAAGTTAGGTTAGGTTAGCTAAGTTAGGTTAGGTTAGGTTAGGTTAGCTAGTAAACATCTCTCCATGTTTAAGTTAGGTTAGGTTAGGTTAGGCTAGATTAAGTTATGTTAGGTTAGGTTAGGTTAGGTTAGGTTAGGTTAGCCAACGTACACACGCGTACGTAGGCTAACCTAACCTAACCTAACTTAACCTAACCTAACATAACTTAATCTAGCCTAACCAAACCTAACCTAACTTAAACATGGAGAGATGTTTACTAGATAACCTAACCTAACCTAACTTAGCTAACCTATCCTAACTTACCTAACCTGACTTAACCTAACCTAATCTAACCTAACTTAATCTAGTCTAACCTAACCTAACCATACTCGCCGGAAAATCCCCCCAGGTCGACTTTGTATTTCTCTCTCACTATGCAAGCTTGCGGGTGTAGCAAACGTACTCTATGTTTGCTCTTACATTGAAAGTGGCCCTACCAGTGGTACTCCATGGTAGGTTATCAAGACTATCTAGCTTATTGTGTGTGTTTAATCAGTAATTTTTACCATTGGAAGGATAAAACCCTATAACATATTTTTAAAAAAGACATGAAAATTAATTAATTGCAATAACTTTGTGCACATGATAAAGTCATTGTTGCTTTAAATGCTGACAAAGAGTTATATTTGAACTATGGGACAAGTAGTAGTGGAGATCTTATTGGGAATGTGTGCCTACGTTGTCATGACAGTGAGGAGTTAAATTCCCTTGGAGTAGTCAAGAATTTTCATCATTCAAAACGTGGATGTGTGAAAGTATCATTTCCAGAGAAGTTAGTGCTCAAAGAGAATGCCAACTTAAAAATAATAGTTGATGAAGATGGGCAACTTCTAGCTAATGGTTCAGGTAACATGTTAGCCGTTGATAGATCTTATTGTCATCTTTCCAATGCTAGCATTCAAATTAAATTAGTAAGGAAAAAGAGGGCCTACTCCTGCACCAACATTAAAAATCATATCTTGTCAACTTGCCAAAACTGTTGCCTCTTTAAAAATCATGTGATAATAGACAGTGAAATTGCTGGTAAAATAAAAAGAGCGTTGACAGACAATATTGCTAATGAATATATTGACAAATTGATTGGAAAATGAAGCACAGGTGAGCATTATTACTACTATTGATCATATGGTCAATGAATCAAATAATACCTAGGATGAAACGTGTATTGAATCAGTAGGTGACATTCCCAGTGGAAATTGTATATGATTCAAAATGGATGAATTATTATTCTAGTGGTTATGAACTAAGAGAAGCGAGTAATTCTAGTATCAAGAGAGAGATAACTCCATAAATTATTTTATGGAACAGATTCAGAATGTTTAATGTTGTTCAATGATGTTAATAATGTAAAATAATGTCTATAACATATTTTTAAGTTGTTACTACATGTTATTACTTCAATAAAAATATTTTATGCATTACTTTGTTATATTTCTATTATCTTAGGAAACCTTAGCATGTTAAGCGCTTAGAACATTTATTAAAAAGTTGGAGATTTTGTGTTTTCTTTGAAAAAAATTAGAATTGAACTATAACTTTTTGCTTTTCTCTAAGAAAATTCAGAAGAGAACTTTAAATTTCTTTGTGTCTTTGTGAAATTAAGAACTGAAGAGGAAGATTTTTATTTTCTTTGGAGAAATTAGAATTGAACTGTAAGTTCTTTAATAAAATTCAGAAGACAACTTGAACTTTTTATCTTCTATGAAAAATTTGGAACAGTATTTTAAATTTTTCATCTCTTTGAGAAAAATCTGAACTGAAGTGGAATCTTGCATGACGACTAGAACTTGAACTTTTCTTCACTTCGCTGAGAAAATTTAAAATTGAAGTATAAATTTTTATCTTCCGGGAAAATATTCACAACTATGGTATAGCTTTTTCTATCTTCTACGCAAAAATTTCAAATAGAACTTTAAATTTCCTTGTGTCTTTGTGAAATTAAGAACTGAAGTGGAAGTTTTTTATTTTCTTTGGAGAAATTAGAATTGAACTGTAAGTTCTTTAATAAAATCCAGAAGATAACTTGAACTTTCTATCTTCTATAAAAATTTGGAACAGTATTTTAAATTTTTTCATCTCTTTGAGAAAAATCTGAACTGAAGTGGAAACTTGCATGATATTGTGTCGTACACAAAAGTTATAAAGTAAAGTTGTGGTGGAAAGTATGGGTACCTCAACTTGTAAAATGGGTTTAGGAGGGACATTAAGAAAAGAATTTGTTCTGAAATGCCTCTTGAAAAGTATTGCTTGATGTTGGGGCATTCAAAAAAATGTGAAGTATAGTTCTGGGTGAAAAAGTTCGGTACTTCAACTTGTAAAATGGGTTTAGGAGGGACATTAAGAAAAAAAGTTGTAAAGTAAAGTTGTGATGAAAAGGATGGGTACTTCAACTTGTAAAATGGTTCTAGGAGGAACATTAAGAAAGGAACTGGTTCTGAAAACCCTTTTGAAAAGTATTGCTAGGTGTTGGGGTTTTCAAATGCTGTAACGCAAATTTGTGGTTGAAAGAGAACGGTACTTCAACTTGTAAAAACGATTTTGATGGGACATTAAGAATAGACTTTGTTCTGGAATGCCTTTTAAAAAGTGTTGTTGGGTGTTATGGCATTCAAGAGCATTAAAGCATAGTGGCGGGAGAAAAGGAGGGGAAATTCAACTTATAAAATGAGTTTAGGAAGGACATTAAGAAAATAATTTGGTCTGAAATGCCACTTGAGATGCATTGCTTGGTATTGGAGCATTCAAAAAAGCGGTATAGTAAAGTTTTGGTGAAAAGGATGAGTACTCCAACTTGTAAAATCGGTTTAGGAGGGATATTAAGAAAGGAACTTTTTGTGAAATATTATTTGAAAACTATTGCTGGGTGTTGGGGCATTCAAAAAGCTGTAAAGTAAAGTTGTGGGTGTAAAGGATGGGTGCTTCAACTTGTAAAATGGGTTTAGGAAGGAAATTAAGAAAAGAACTTGTTCTGAAATGCCCTTTGAAAAGTATTTCTTGGCGTTGGGGCGTTCAAAAAACTGTAAAGTAAAGTTTTGGGTGAAAAGGATGGGTACTTCAATTTGTATAATGGGTTTAGGACGGACACTATGAAAAGAACTTTTTCTGAAATGCCTTTGAAAAGTATTGCTTGGTTGTGGAGACTTCAAAAAGCTGTAAAGTAAAGTTGTGGGTGAAAAGAATGGGTACTTCAACTTGTAAAATGGGTTTAGGATGGACATTATGAAAAGAACTTGTTCTGAAATGCCTTCGAGAAGTATTGCTTGGTGTTGGCGCATTCAAAAGGCTGTAAAGTAAAGTTTTGCGTGAAAAGGATGGGTACTTCAATTTGTAAAATGGGTTTAGGAGGGATATTATGAAAAGAACTTGTTCTGAAATGCCTTTTGAAAAGTATTGCCTGGTGTTGGGGCATTCAAAAAGCTGTAAAGTGAAGTTGGGGGTGAAAAGGATGGGAACTTCAACTTGTAAAATGGGTTTAGGAAGGACATTAAGAAAATAACTTGTTCGGAAATGCCCTTTTGAAAAGTATTGCTTGGTCTTGGAGCATTCAAAAAAGCAGTATAGTAAAGTTGTGGGTGAAAAGGATGGGTACTTCAACTTGTAAAATGGGTTTAGGATGGACATTAAGAAAAGAACTTGTTCTGAAATGCCTTTGAAAAGTATTGCTTGGTGTTTGAGCATTCAAAAAGCTGTAAAGTAAAGTTGGGGGGGAAAAGGATGGGAACTTCAACTTGTAAAATGGGTTTAGGAAGGACATTAAGAAACTAACTTGTTCGGAAATGCCCTTTTGAAAAGTATTGCTTGGTGTTGGAGAATTCAAAAAGGCAGTATAGTAAAGTTGTGGGTGAAAAGGATGGGTACTTCAACTTGTAAAATGGGTTTAGGAGGGACATTAAGAAAAGAACTTGTTCTGAAATCCATTTTAAAAGTATTGCTTGGTGTTGGAGCATTAAAAAAGCTGTAAAGTAAAGTTGTGGATGAAAGGGATGGGTACTTCAACTTGTAAAAAGGTTTTATGAGGGGTATTAAGAAAAGAACGTGTTCTGAAATGCACTTGAAAGGTATTGCTTGGTTGTTTGAGCATTCAAAAATCTTTAAAGTAAAGTTGTGGATGAAAAGGATGGGAACTTAAACTTTTAAAATGGGTTTAGGAAGGACATTAAGAAAATAACTTGGTCTGAAATGACATTTGAAAAGTATTGCTTGGTGCTGGAGCATTCAAAAAGGATGTATAGTAAAGCTGTGTATGAAAAGGATGGGAACATCAAATTGTAAAATGGGTTTAGGAAGGACATTAAGAAAATAACTTGTTCTGAAATGCCTTTTGAAAAGTATTGCTTGGTGTTGGAGCATTCAAAAAAGCTGTAAAGTAAAGTTGTGTGTAAAAAAGATTGGATACTTCAATTTGTAAAATGGGTTTAGGAGGGACATTAAGAAACGAACTTGTTGTGAAATGCATTGAAAAGTATTGCTTGGTGTTGGGGCATTCAAAAAGCTGTAAAGTAAAGTTGTGGGTGAAAAGGATGGGTACTTCAACTTGTAAAATGGGTTTAGGATAAACTAGAACTCTAACAAAAACTCTAAGCTAAGACTCTAAGATAAAATTCTAAACTATTAACTAAAAATAAAATAAACTATAACTATAACAAAATCTCTAAGCTAAGACTCTAATCTAAAACACCAAACTATTAACTAAAACTAAACTAAACTAGAACTCTAAGTAAAACTCTAAGATAAGACTCTAAGCTAAAATTCTAAACTCTTAACTATAACTAAAAGAAAATAAAAATCTAAGCTAAGTCTCTAATGTAAAACTCCAAACTCTTAACTATATCTAAACTAAACTAGAACTCTAAGCTAAGACTATAATATAAAAATTTAAACTCTTAACTATTGCTAAACTAAACTACAACTATAACAAAACTCTAAGCTAAGATACTAAGCTAAAACTATAAAATATTAAATTAAAATCAAATAAACTAAAACTACAAAAAAAACTCTAAGCTAAGACTCTAAGATAAAAGATATAAAATCTTAACTAAAACTAAGTAAAATTAGAACTCTAACAAAAACTCTAAGCTAAGACTCTAAGCTAAAAATCTAAACTCTTAACTAAGACTAAACTAAACTAGATCTCTAACTAAAACTCTAAGCTAAGGCTCTAAGGTAAAACACCTAACTCTTAACTAAAACTAAACTAGAACTCTAACTTAAACTCAAATGTAAAAAATCAAACTCATAACAAAAATTAAAATAAACTAGAACTCTAACAAAAAAACTCAAAGCTAAGACTCTAAGCTAAAACTCTAAACTCTTAAGTACTAATAAACTATACTTCAACTATAACAAAAACTCTAAGCTATGACCCTAAGATAAAACCCTAAACTCTTAACTATAACTAAACTAAACTAGAACTTTAACAAAAACTCTAATCTAATACTCTAAAATTAAAACTCTAAACTATTAACTAAAACTAAACTAAACTAGAACTCTAACAAAAAGTCTAAGCTAAGACTCTAAGATATAAATCTAGACTCTTAACTAAAACTAAAGTAAACTTCAACTCTAACTAAAACTCTGAGCTAAGACTCTAAAGTAAAACACCAAACTCTTAACTAAAAGTAAACTAAACTAGAACTCTAACTGAAACTCAAAGGTAAAACATCAAACTCTTAACTAAAATTAAACTGAACTAGAACTCTATAAAAAAAAACTCTAAGCTAAGACTCTAAGCTAAAACTCGAAACTCTTAACTAAAACTTAGCCTAACTAAAACTTTAAGTAAAACTCTAAGGTATGACTCTAAGCTAAAACTCTAAATTCTTAACTGTAACTAAACTAAACTTCAACTCTATCTAAAACTCTAAGCTAAGACTCTAGGCTAAAACTATAAACTCTTAACTAAAAACTAAACTAAACTAGAACTCTAACGAAAACTCTAAGCTAAGACTCTAAGCTAAAACTCGAAACTCTTAACTAAAACTTAACCAAACTACAACTTTAAGTAAAATTCTAAGCTACGACTCTAAGCTAAAACTCTAAATTCTTAACTGTAACTAAACTAAACTAAACTAGAACTCGAAATAAAACTCTAAGCTAAGACTCTAAGCTAAAAACTCTAAACTCTTAACTAAAACTAAACTAAACTAGAACTCTAACAAAAACTCTAAGCTAAGACTCTGAGCTAAAGAACTCTAAACTTTTCACTAAAACTAAACCAAACTAAAACTCTAAGCTAAGTCTCTAAGGTAAAACTTCAAACTCTTACCTATAACTAAGTTGTGGGTGAAAAGGATGGGTACTTCAAATTGTAAAATGGGTTTAGGACGGTCACTAAGAAAAGAACTTGTTCTGAAATGCCTTTTGAAAAGTATTGCTTGGTGTTTGGCATTCAAAAAGCTGTAAAGTAAAGTTGTAGGTCAAAAGAATGGGTACTTTTGTAAAATGGGTTTAGGACGGTCACTAAGAAAAGAACTTGTTCTTAAATGTCTTTTGAAAAGCATTGCTTGGTGTTGATCATTCAAAAAGCTGTAAAGTAAAGTTGTGGTTGAAAAGGATGGGAACTTCAACTTGTAAAATGGGTTTAGGATGGAAATTATGAAAAGAACTTGTTCTGAAATGCCCTTTGAAAAGTATTGCTTGGTGTTGGAGCATTCAAAAAGCTGTAAAGTAAAGTTGTGGGTGTAAAGGATGGGTACTTCAACTTGTAAAATGGGTTTAGGAGGGACATTAAGAAAAGAACATGTTCTGAAACGCCTTTGAAAAGTATTGCTTGGTGCTGGAGTATTAAAAAAACTGTATAGTAAAGTTGTGGGTGTAAAGGATTGGTAGTTCAATTTATAAAATGGGTTTAGGATGGACACTAAGAAAAGAAATTGTTCTGAAATGCCCTTTGAAAAGTATTACTTGATGTCGGAGCCTTCAAAAATGCAGTATAGTAAAGTTGTGGATGTAAAAAATGGGTACTTCAATTTGTAAAATGGGTTTAGGAGGGACATTAAGAAAAGAACTTGTTCTGAAATGCCCTTTGAAATGTATTGCTTGGTGTTGGAGTATTCAAAAAACAGTATAGTAAAGGTGTGGGTGTAAAGGATGGGTACTTCAACTTGTAAAATGGGTTTAGGTTGGTAATTAAGAAAATAAATTGTTCTGAAATGCCCTTTGAAAAGTATTGCTTGGTGTTGGAGCATTCAAATAGCAGTATAGTAAAGTTGTGGTGAAATGGATGGGTACTTCAAGTTGTAAAATGGGTTTAGGATGGACATATATATATATATATATATATATATATATATATATATATATATATATATATATATATATATATATATATATATATATATATATATATATATATATATATATATATATATATATATATATATATATATATATATATATATATATATATATATATATATATATATATATATATATATATATATATATATATATATATATATATATATATATATATATATATATATAATATATATATATATATATATATATATATATATATATATATATATATATATATATATATATATATATATATATATATATATATATATATATATATATATATATATATATATATATATCAAATGTCAATTAATAAATCTCATCCAGGAATGCGAACTTAGAATAAATATATTTTTGATTATTTGAATATTTCATATTTTTTTACTATCTTCAAAAGCAATTTACTGTAAATTTCGAACAAAATTTTTGTTCATTTTGATAGTAACATGGGACCCTTTCAAATAGGGGTCCGATGGAGCCCAATCGCTCTTTATCCGGCAGTGACTGCAAAATGCTTTGACTGAAAACACCTTTAAAACTTAGAAACGAAACAAATTAAGGAAGTAGTTTAGCCATTGTCAGAATTTAAACGTTTACATTAGTGCAAACAAGACAAATCCCTCTATCCGGGGAAAGGGAAAATCAAGAAATCTGTGTGCCACTATTTCTCTAGGAGACGATTCCCTGGACCAAACTTGAGGGATCTCTCCTATCATCATCCGGAATGCACCCTAATTTAACGCGTTATACGTAATAATTTATCAGGCTACCTCAAACAAGCCACACCAAGCCTACTACAAACCAGAATTATTTGGCTTTGTGCGTAACCTAAACTAAGGCTTAGGTTACGAGTAACCAAAGTTTCTATTATTAAATTTCTGACCAGAAAATCTTTAGGACCCAGTCCCCTCCCTCCACGTAAATCTGAAAGCAGTGACCTATAATGCATCTTTTTCAATTTACTCCCCCCCTCCCCAAGGATTCAATCTTTGTTCAAATGGGTTCATTGCCCAAATTATAAAATGGAATCGGCCTTGTAGGTTTAGAATCATAAAATTACAAATACTTTACCCAATATCAGTAATCGGTGGCTTGTCCCATCCCTTTTTGTAGCATAAATAACAACTATGACTCCAAACGCTCACATAGTTTAAAGAAGCGCCCCAGCCTAAAACAAAGAACACATGAGTAGAATATACAAGTTATACACATAAAACAAGAGCTGGGCAATCTTTTCGAAGGGACGATCTATGCGAATTGGAAACTTAACGACACTTCCAGTTTAAATTTTGTTTTTCTTTCGCTATTATATTTTTTTTTTTAATGTTTGAATATGTAAGGAATTTAAGTTCGAAGGGGAGAATTATCCAGCTAGGAAAGAGGTACATTTTACATGACCGTTATAAAATCAAAACGTGGTATCTATGCAGGGAGGATGATTCTGAGTACCTCTACTCCCTCTTTAGACTATTCTAAGACGTAGGAAATTGCATTAAGAAAAGTCTACATCTGTTATAATCAATCAAAGCAATAAATCTTTCTGTAATTTGGGTTAAGTTTGATTTTCTTTTAAGATTAAATTCAAAATGATTAAACATATTATTGATTAAAATAAATTGATTCCTTTGCCAGGAATTGTCGTTTAAAATTTACTTTATTTTTTTCATTTTGCATGCAATTTAATTGTTCTTTTTATTTGAGACTTTTTTCCTCAAAGTATTTAAAATACACTTATTCATAAAATACTAAAACATCCTAAAATTCTAAAATCCTGATATCCTAAAACAATTGTATGCAACCCGCTTAGGTGTGGAGAAAACGAAGCAATGGGCTTGCATTCTAGCATACATGGTAGGTCTGAATGGTTATACGGTGATATGGTAAAATGGTGATGAACCCTAACTGCAATCATTGGACTATAGGAATATGCCTTTAGGCAGCCTTGCTTCCCCTGCACAACTCCTTATGAGTCAGCAATTACAATAAACACTGCCATGCATGGTCAATCATTTACAAAAGAAAGTAGTACTTGTTGAAGCATTTCTTAAAAGTCATGAGAGTTGTCAAAACCATCATTATGATAAACAGCCAAAGCTCAAGCCCATCTTGAAGTAGGTGTTTATGTTAGCATTCAACCTTTCCCACAATGTGTTTGGAATCCAGCAATGGTTGTTGCTCTTTCATGACAGCCAAGATCATTTAAAGTGGAAACAGAAGAGGAATCTGCAATTAGAAGAAACAGAAAACATCTTTCAGGTCATTCACAATACAATCCCAATATTTGTCAATGTACGCCTAGGTCAGCTGTGCCACAAAATGAATCTCCCACTAAGCTCACTGGAACAGATTCCATGTCTCCAGCAATCACATTACAAATGCTTCGGCTCCCCTTATCTCAAGCATCACTAGCACCAACTTCAACAAACATAACACCCACCAAAGGTCTTAGGGTGTTTGCTAAACCTTCAAAGACGGGACCAAGTAGATCTGTACTATGGCTAGTGGTTTTCCTAAACCAGCCAGAACATGTATTGGAAGAGCTATCACGAGACCTGAGAGGCTCAATCTATCAGCAGAGTTGGTGTAAGAGAAAGACATGAGTTGTTAATGAATATAGTCAGAGAGTAGTAGTGCTTACAAGAAGCAAGCCTAGCACCTTCTTATGTATGTTTTATGGAGATAGTTCATTTATAAGAAATATTAGTAGAATATTATAGAAGTAGTAGTTATGTGAATAGGCTAGTAGTAGACCACATAAAAGAAGCAAGCCTTATGCCTTCTAACATATACCCTTATGAAGGTAGTCAATAATGGTGTGTAAGCCAGGTGAGTTTGGTTCTAGTGATTGCTTAGTGTTCCCTTCAAAGATGTGTGTGCCATTCAAAGAACAACAGAAAGAAGATGCAGTATCCTGCTATGTTTGTGCTTCTGCACCCTGCTTGTGCTTGTTGTGCTTGCATTTGTACCATGCTTCTGCCTTGCTTATATGTTGCTTTGTTTTGTTGGTAGCCTGGGTCATTAAATTATGTTAGCCTAATACAAATACTGCAAGCAGTAATCAAGATATTATACTCTCAAAATATTCTTAGTGCAACTTAGGCAATAGGTCAATTTCCTGGTAATGATTCTTTACCAAAAACTACATTTCATCAATCATATCTAATATACTATCCATGAATTTTATAGAACTTATAGGAAGGTGAGAGGACAAAGGTTATAATGTCATATAATTATTTTATGAAGTTCTATAAGATTTACAAAGGCCTCAAATTGACTATGGTCTGTTGCCAATGTTTATGTACATACATGTACAGGGAGGGGGAGATATATGACAGGACAGGAATCCTTCCATTATAGTCTTAACAAAATCCCCTGGATAGTAGCATGATTTCCCCCAACCCCTGGAAAAAGCCTCAAACTACTCTTATGAAAAGATTGAATCTGTGCAAACTTTAGAGGGATAACCACATACAAAAAGACCTTATAGGAGGCATCAAATCATATTCAAGGCACTTTGAAATGTTATATTAACACTTTTTCACACTACAGGTCTGACCCTCAGGGGGAAGGGGAAGGACATATCAGTTCTTTTATTGAAGGAGGGTTTGGAATCAGATATGTCTAATTCTAGGTCACTATTCTCCCATTTAGTTGAAGGGGGAGGGTCAAGCGTGCTTATAGTATATGAAATAAGCTTGAAAGGTAAGTCATACAAAATAAAAACTCACCAGATGGGGTTTGGAATATACAATCATATCCAGGAGGAATATCCTCTCCATGACTATAATACTTTCCTGGGAATATGATACAAATATCTGTAATAGGTACAGCATCATGATAATCTAAATCTTCATTTTTGTCACCTAAACGTTTCCTCATTGTACTGGATATTTAAATATGTAGAAACAAATTTATTCACTATTCATAAATTTACACATACTCCATTCACAGATTTAGATCTGATTCGCTGGCAAAGGTACCTGTCTTCACATACTGTGTATATTATACTTTGAGTGTTCACCTGGAAGAAAAATATAAACTATATAGTATTTTTGCATATATACTTAGCCTAATTTTTGGGGATGTGGCAAAAAAAAGCTGAGTATTTTACTACCCTTGTATTCTTATTAAATTCAATCTCTTCACAAACAGAAACAACTACTAATACCCAATCCCCAACAGAAAGGTACAAAAAACCCTTCTAGTGGAAGGTTATATAAAATAAAATATTTTGCTAATTTTTAGCTAACCGCAAAATAAAAAAATAAAAAGATAAATATCTCACTAACTCACTCTACAAAAAAAACTATTAAGCAATATGAACCATTATCTCTAAATTTACAGTTTTTTTACAAGATAGAAGATGAACACACCGCTCAATGCGCCTTTAACCACTGATTCCAAATATAAAAATCATTACTCTCATAAATCTATCAAGCCCCCTTCTAATAGGGCAAGGTATAGCCCTTGGCTATGTGAACTTTTCTTATTTTGCACCCCCCCCCCGCCCAAAAAAAAGGGGGGATGCATTTCCAAGTGTAGCAATTAGTATAATTGGAATCATCAGTATTGAAAGGAGCATTGAGGTGTTCATCATTAACATAACAAAGTAGAAAAAAAAATGTCAATCCACCCCATTACCTAACAGATACCTTTTCAATTTCATAGGCAGTGCGCTAGCGCTGCCAAAGTATAGAACGATGTGGGCACAAAGTGTTTTTTTTTCTTCATCCGGAAATTTCGTATCGAAGGAGTTGTCGTAGAAACTTCGAAAAGGACTCATTCGATTGTAAATTGGAGCGGCTATAGCCCTTTTTAATAGTCGAAAGTGATGGATGGGCAACTAGCCCCCCCCCACGCCCATCCTTCCCCCCAACATATTCAATCAAAATTTTGAGATAGCCATTTTGTTCAGCGTATTTGATTTCCAAATAGAAAATATTTTTTTGAGGAGGACACTCCCCCACAACCCTCGATGCAAGGGTTTTAAGTTATGCCCTGAGGGCATATAAGAGCGATGTTGGTACAATGTACTATGTATTATTTTTTTCCTTTAGAGCAGGGCACTTCATATGGAAGGGGTCGTCGTAGAAACTTCAAAAGGGGCTCATTCGATTGGAAATTGAGAGTTCTAGTGCCCTTTTTCATAGTCGAAAGTGATTGGAGGGCAACCAGCCCCCCCCCCACCCACGCCCAACATTTCCCCAAACACATCCAATCAAAATTTTGAGATAGCAATTTTGTTCAGCGTAGTTGATTTCCACAAGAAAACCTGTTTTTGAGGAGAACACTCCCCCAAAACCCTTAGGAAAAGGGTTCTAAGTTATACCCTGGGGGCATATAAGGTTTTTATAGAAGGCGTTGTCGTAGAAACTTCAAAACATGCTCATTCGATTGGAAATTCGAAGGGCTAGTACCCTTTTCAATAGTCGAATGGGTTTGGAGGGCCACTAGCCCCCCCCCCCGCCCATCATTCCCCCAAACACATCCAGTCAAAATTTTTAGATAGCCATTTTGTTCAGCGTAGTTGCTTTCCAGAGGGAAAATATGTTTTTGAGGAGGACACTCCCCCACAACCCTCAGGGCAAGGGTTTTAAGTTATGCCCAGGGGGCATATAAGGTTTTTATAGAAAGCGTTGTCGTAGAAACTTCAAAAAAGGCTCATTGGATTGGAAATTCAAAGAGCTAGTGCCCTTTTTAACAGTTAAAAGTCATTGGAGGGCACCCAGCCCCCCCCCACGCCCATCATTTCCCCGAACACATCCAATCAAAATTTTGAGGTAGCGATTTTGTTCAGCGTAGTTGATTTCCAGATAGAAAATATATTTTTGAGGAGGACACTCCCCCGCAGCCCTCAGGGCAAGAGTTTTAAGTTGTGCTTTGGGGGCGTATAAGGTTTTTAAAGAAGGTGTTGTCGTAGAAACTTCAAAAAAAGCTCATTCGATTGGAAATTCAAAGGGCCAGTGCCCTATGGAATAGTCGAAAGTGATTGGAGGGCAACTAGCCCCCCATGCCCATCATTCCCCCAAACACATCCAATAAAAATTTTGAGATGGCCGTTTTGTTCAGCGTAGTTGATTTCCAGATAGAAAATATATTTTTGAGGAGGACACTCCCCCACAACCCTCAGGGCAAAGGTTGTAAGTTATGTCCTGAGGGCATATAAGGTTTATATAGAAAGTTTTTGCGTCAATCATAGGCAGCACGATCGCGCTGCCTAAGTAAAGAACGAGGACACTCGATAACGAGACAAGAAACGGGGACTAAGTAAAGAGGAGGACAGTCCTCCACAACCCTCAGGGCAAGGGTTTTAAGTTATGCCCTGGGGGCATATAAGAACGAAGTTGGAACAATGTATTATTTATTAATTTTTTCCTTTAAAGCAGGGCACTTCGTATCGAAGAAGTTTGGAAGTTGTAGTTGCGACTAACACCCCTCTCACGCTCACCATTTCCCCAAACACATCCAATCAAAATTTTGAGATATCCATGCTGTTTAACGTAGTTGAAATTACTGGAAATTGGGTCTTAGAGGATGACAACCACCCTAACAGACCTTAGGGTAAGGGATGTAATCTATGCCCTGAGGGCATATAAGGTGTTTATAGAAAGCGCTGTCGTTTCCAAAAGGACTCATTCGTTTGTAATTTCGGCAAATTACATTAAGGATTGTAATTTCGATTGGAAATCGAAAGGCCTAGTGCCCTTTTTAACAGTCGCAAGTGATTGGAATGCTTGGCATTTTTATAGTAAAGATCGAAGTGGGTATGTTGTTGTTGTTGTTTAGACCAGGGCACTTCGTATCGAAGGAGTTGTCGTGGGAACTTCGAAAAGGGCTCATTCAGTTGAAAATAGACAGGGCTGATGCTCTTTTTAATAGTCAAAAGTAACTTGAGGGCAACTAATCCCCCTTCCACTCCAACCATCCCACCCCCGCCCACCCCCGCCCAACCTCCCATTTCTGCTCTTAAAATTTAACGAAATAAAAAAAGAGTAATTGTATCCAAACTATCAAATAAAGTAAACAGAACATTTTGTGAATGGTATCAATTTATGCATTTCAGGTCAACTAGAGGAGGTATGAAACTAAATTAAACAGCACTATTTGTGTCCAGATTTTTAAAAGGGTGTATGTTGTTAAAAATTTCTGAAAAATTTACTTTAGCATACAAAATAGCAGGCAATACTGTAAACTCTTAAAAACCGAAGAGATTTAAAGTGTTTTTTCTTTTTCCCTGAAAAGGCTATGTTAATATAAAACGAACAGAAATTAATTAAAAAAACTTTTTCCATAAAATAAGATTTTCAAAGAAAAGTAAAGAACTGCATTAAACAAAAAATGAGCAAAAATAATATCAAATAATCTGCCAAGCGTTAAATTACTACAAATCAGCATCGACAAATAAATGAAACCCAAAACGAACAGAAATTACAATAATTAACCGAGTCAAACTCAAAACGAGCATAAATTAACACAAGTTGGGCGCAAAACCCCAATGCCTTCCCAAGGCCAGAACAAAATATGGACTTTACTGAAAAAATACAAATGAATGAGCATTGTCAGTTTAATACACATATACTAATATTTAGTAATCAAAATTTTAATTTTATTTGATTTATTAAAGTTATAAAAGAAAAAACATTTATATTATTTTCAGTGGTTTTATTTCTGTTTGTGTTTATATTTCTCAAATTATAGAAATGACCGATCAAGTCAGAAGTTTGCGTCTGCTTGCTCGTCATTGTCGAAACTACTTGAAAGAATAGCTCTTACCCTCAAAGCTTGTGTTATTATGGGTGATTTTAATACGGACGTTAATGATAATACCATTGGTCACTCACAAATGTTAAATGCTACATTGCCGCAAAATTTCTATTGTCTACAGAAAATAGATCGTTTACCTATGTACATAACAGTGGTAGCACTTCGGATCTCGATTTCGTGTTTACTTACATGGGGGATCTCCAGCGGCAGATAGTTAATGTTTCTGACGACTTTCTTTTAAGTGACCATTCGGATCTTGAGTTTCGTCTACCACTCAGTTCTTTTGAGACATAAATTAAAAAAAAAAATTCCGAAAAATAAGTTTTTCAGAGAAAATTAAAGACCATTTTAAACTTGAGCTCAGGAGATACAAATACCTGTTAAAATTAAAACTCAAAACGACCAGAAATTACTATTAAATAATAAATGAAACCCATAACGAACAGAAATTAAATAAACAATCATAGCAAAAATGAAACTTAAATTGAATATACAAATCAAGTTTGAATCGAATAAAAATAACTACAAACAAGAGTTTGGGTATCGCCTCACTGCAGAAGCCTAAAACCTACTGCGTCATTGGTACCTTACTGAAAACTATATGAGTCTTGAACAGTCTTGGAGAGTATAAACAAAATCAAATTCAATACTAGTTATACAATTATATTATTTGCTGAAAGATCTATCGGTTTGAGATTTTTTTTTTTCACTGTAATTTTTATTTTCATTTTCAATGCTGTAAGAACTGTAAAAGAATAAATTTGTAATATACGAGTAATTCGTTTTCAGTGAAGCGCCAATGACGCAGAAGGGAGATATTTCCCCCTCCCCCGCTTCAATCAAATGAGCCCTCTCTGAAGTTTATACGAGAATCCCTTCCTGTCCCCGGGCCCTGGGGGGTTTTGTCGACGCCAGGTTTGTTACTTAACCTTTCAACTATTTTTAACAAAATAGTATTTTTAACCCTTGCATATAAAGCAGCTCTGGGGGAAAAATAATAAAAAATATTGAAGCTGTATAAAATTTATTCATTTATTTATGTTTGCACTGGTTATCTTTATGTTTGTAAGGTAGTAATTTTAATTTCTGTTCGTTCGGGGTTTTCGGCTTCTTCAATGAGGCGATACACAAACTCTTTCTTGTAGTTATTTTATTCGATTCAAACTACGTTTAATAAATTGTCTGTCTCAAAATTTTGATTGGATGTGTTTGGGGAAAAGTTCGGCGTGAGAGGGGAGTTAGTTGCCCTCAAATCACTTTCGACTGTTAAAAGGGTACTAGCCCTTTGAATTTCCAATTGAATGGGCCTTTTTTGAAGTTTGTATGACACTGCCTTCTATATAAACCTTACATGTCCCCCGGGTATAACTTAAAACCCTTGCCTTGAGCGTTGTGGGGGAGTGTCCTCGTCAAAAACATATTTTCTATCGAAAAATCAACTACGAGGACCAAAATGGCTGTCTCAAAATTTTGAGTGGATGTGTTTGGGGGAATGATGGGCATAGGGGGGCTCGTTGCCCTCCAATCACTATCGACAATTACAAATGACACTAACACTTTGAACTTCGAATCGAATGACCATTTTTCGAAGTTTCTACGACAACGCCTTCTATAAAAACCTTATATGCCCCCAGGGCATAACTTAAAACCCTTGCCCTAAGGGTTGTGGGCGAGTGTCCTCCTAAAAAACATATTTTCTATCTGGAAATCAACCCCGCGGAACAAAATGGCGAGCTCAAACTTGTGATTAGATGTGTTTGGGGGAATGAGTGGCTGGGCAGGGGGGGCTAGTTGCCCTCCAATCACTTTCGACCATTAAAAAGGGCACTAACCCTTTGAATTTCAAATCAAATGAGCTTTTTTAGAAGTTTATACGACAACACCTTCTATAAAAACCTTATATGCCCCCAGGGCATAACTTAAAACCCTTGCCCTGAGGGTTGTGGAAGATTGTCCTCCTCAAAAATAAATTTCCATTTGGAAATCAACTACGCTGAACACAATAGCTATCTCAAAATTTTGATTGGATATGTTTGGGGGAATGATGGGCATGGGGGGGGGCTAGTTGCCCTCCAATCACTTTCGACTATTAAAAAGAGCACTATCCCTTTGAATTTGCAATCGAATGTGCCTTTTTTGAAGTTTTTACGACAATGCCTTCTATAAAAACCTTATATGCCCCAGGGCACAACTTAAAACCCTTGCCCTGAGGGTCGGGGGGAGTTTCCTCCTCGCGTCATTGGTGCCTTACTGAAAACTATATGAGTCTTGAACAGTCTTGGAAAGTATAAACAAAATCAATACTAGATATGCAATGATATTTATTTCTGAAATAACTCTCGTTTCGAGATTTTTTTTTTTCACTGTAATTTTTATTTTAATTTTCAATACTGTTAGAAATGAGAATGAGTAAATCTGTAATATACAATTAATTACTTTTTAGTGAAGCGCAAAGTACAAAGAAGGCTTTAGGTTTTTACAGTTAAAGAAGGGGGAAGTATCCAAATTTTGTATGTAGTGAAACTATATTTGTCTTGACCAATCTTGGAAAGAACTAATAAATTCAAATGAATGTTTTATGTATAATGATATTAATTGCTGAAAGCTCATCAGTTCAAAATTTTCCTGTAATTTTAATATATATCTTCAATATTAAGTACAAAAGAAAACATTTGTAATATAATCCGTTTTCTTCTGAGCTCAAGTTTAAAATGGCCTTTACTTTTCTTTGAAAAACTTATTTTTCTGAAAGTTTTTTTAATGAATTTTTGTTCGTTTTTGATTGCAAAAAGTTTCAAATTTTTGTGGCATGGGGGGGGGGGGGAGTTGCTTAAGTTCCGATTATTATTTAATTTAAAAACGGATATATAAATTTAAATTTAAAAAGAATTAGACTTTTTTCAAATTATATAAGATTAACTCTTTGATAAAAACCTTATATATGAACACTAGACAGCTTGCATAACTTGTGAACAGCGCTTGACAGCAATGAATGAATTGAAAAAATAGCAAGTTTAATTAACGCAATCTTGCGTTAATTAACTAAATTACATTACTTTAGACTACGTTAGGGGGGACTCGTCCCTCCCATGGATCCGCCACTGCCTTACACTCTCTGCTTCTTTCCTTGTTAGGGAGGAGAGCAGATGGCTAATAGGTGTCTGTTAATACCAAAACATTCTAACTCTCATTGGGCCTTCAGGCATAAACAGAATTAGTTCAAAGGAAGGGGTGGGGAAAAAGGGCATGGGGAGGTTATTTGCCCTTCGATCAATTTTGACTCTTAAGTGCTGGACTAGAACTTCGAATTTCCAATCAAATGAGCCCTCTCTGAAGTTTATACGAGAATACCTTCCTGCCCCCGGGCCCTGGGGGGTTTTGTCGACGCCAGTTTTGTTACTTAACCTTTCAACTATTTTTAACAAAATGGTATTTTTAACCCTTGCATATAAAGCAGCTATGGGGGAAAAATCATAAAAAATATTGAAGCTATATAAGATTTATTCATTTATTTATGTTTGCACCGGTTATCTTTATGTTTGTAAGGTAGTAATTTTAATTTCTGTTCGTTCGGGGTTTTCGGCTTCTTCAGTGAGGCGATACCCAAACTCTAGCTTGTAGTTATTTTATTCGATTCAAACTACGTTTAATAAAATGGTTGTCTCAAAATTTTGATTGGATGTGTTTGGGGGAAAGGTGGGCGTGAGAGGGGAGTTAGTTGCCCTCAAATCACTTTCGACTGTTAAAAGGGTACTAGCCCTTTGAATTTCCAATCGAATGGGCCTTTTTTGAAGTTTGTAAGACACCGCCTTCTATGTAAACCTTATATGCCCCCAGGGTATAACTTAAAACCCTTGCCTTGAGGGTTGTGGGGGAGTGTCCTCGTCAAAAACATATTTTCTATCGAAAAATCAACTACGCGGAACAAAATGGCTGGCTCAAAATTTTGATTGGATGTGTTTGGGGGAATGATGGGCATAGGGGGGCTAGTTGCCCTCCAATCACTTTCGACTATTAAAAAGGACACTAACCCTTTGAACTTCCATTCGAATGACCCTTTTTTGAAGTTTCTACAACAACGCCTTCTATAAGAGCCTTATATGCCCCCAGGGCATAACTTAAAACCCTTGCCCTAAGGGTTGTGGGGGAGTGTCCTCCTAAAAAACATATTTTCTATATGGAAATGAAGTACGCTGAACAAAATGGCTATGTAAAAATTGTGATTGGTTGTGTTTGGGGGAATGAGTGGCGTGGGAAGGGGGGGGGCTAGTTGCCCTCCAATCACTTTCGAATATTAAAAAGGGCACTAGGCCTTTGAATTTCCAATCGAATGAGCTTTTTTGAAGTTTATACGACAACACCTTCTATAAAAACCTTATATGCCCCCAGGGCATAATTTAAAACCCTTGCCCTGAGGGTTGTGGGGGATTTTCTTCCTCAAAAAATTATTTTCTATTTGGAAATCAACTACGCTTAACAAAATGGCTCTCTCAAATTTTTGATTGGTGGTGTTGGGGGGAATGAGGAGCGTGGTGGGGGGGGGCTAGTTGCCCTCCAATCACTTTCGACTATTAAAAAGGGCACTATCCCTTTGAATTTCCAATCAAATGTGCCTTTTTTGAAGTTTCTACGACAATGCCTTCTATAAAAACCTTATATACCCCCATGGCATAACTTAAAAGCTGGACTAGAACTTCGAATTTCCAATCAAATGAGCCCTCTCTGAAATTTATACGAGAATCCCTTTTTACCCCCGGGCCCTGGGGGGTTTTGTTGACGCCAGTTTTGTTACTTAACCTTTCAACTATTTTTACTACTACTACTACTAACAACTCATCGCAGCACCAAGCCGCCTGAGGCCAGCACAGCTACGCACACTCCTCCTCCACCCCAATCTATTCAAAGCCTCCCTTTTTACACCCGCCCACGAAGTTCCCATTTCCTTTAAATCTGTCTTTATGACGTCCTCCCACACACGACGGGGACGACCTGCTTTCTGTTCAGCCCTAGATGATTGGCCGAAAAGAACGATCTTTGGCAGTCTGTCATCCTTCATCTGCACAACATGCCCTAACCACCTCAACCTTTCTTTCATTATAGACCTAGAAAGCGTTATTGAACCACAGTTTTCGTTTAGCATATGGTTTTAAATGCGGTCAGTCAGCCGGGTACCCAGAACAATCCTTAAGCAATTTCTCTGGAAAAAATCGAGCAAAGCTTCATTCGGTTTTCGGAGCGTCCATGCTTCAGAGCCATATTTGACGACTGTCATCACTGTAGCTTCTAATATTCTAATCTTGTTTTGTAGACTTATCTTCCTATTCTTCCAGACTTTTTTTAACTGTGAAAAAACACCCTGAGCCTTGGCTATTCTATTTTGAACATCTTCACTGCTCCCACCATCTTTACTAATAATACTACCAAGGTAAGTGAAACTGCCCACCTGATCAATCTTTTCATTACCAAACGTCACCTTTTCATCTTCACTTATTCCTAGCCTTAGTGACTTAGTCTTCCTAACATTAATTTTCAAACCAATTCTAGCACCCTGAACTCGCAAAACCTCTAAAACTTCATTCATTTTGCTCACACTTTCATCTAGGATGCTTAAATCATCAGCATAATCCAAGTCCAGGAGACTTTTTCCTCCCCATTTGATTCCGTGGTCTCCCATTGCCTTTCCTGTGCTCCTTAAAACAAAGTCCATCAAAATAATCCACATAAAGGGGGATAGAACACAACCTGCTTGACTCTTGATTTAATACGAAACCAGCTGATAACCTCACTTCCTACCTTAACCACAGCAGTGTTATTCTTGTACTTAGCACCAATCATTTTAATGTGTTTGTCTGGTATACAATACAAAAATAAAACCTTTACTAAAGCTCCTCTATCAACAGAATCGAACGCTTGCTCATAATGTATAAAACTGAGGAGCAAAGGTGTTTGAAAACTTAGGCACTTCTCAATTATTAACCTAAGAGTGAAAATTTGGTAAACACATCCTCTACCTTTTCTAAAACCTCACTTCTCTTCTCTTAAAACTTTGTCTACGTAAAGTATCAGTCTAAAAAGTATCATATTAGTAATCAATTTGCTACCTACATAGACAAAACTAATGACAAAATAATTAACAAACTCAATTTTATCCCCTTTCTTATTAAGTGGCTTAATTAAGGTTTTCCTAAAATCGTGAGGTACTTACCCTTTTTCAAAAATCATATTCATAATCTTCAATAACTTATTTCTAACCTCAGAGCCACCATATTTAAGAAACTCATTTACTACCCTATCAGCACCTGGAGCCTTATTATTCTTAAATCCTTTTAGTACTGTTTCTAATTCCTCCTCACAAAACAAATCTTCCTTCACATCCAAGGTAACACAAACTGTTTCATTTTCCTCTATATTTTTTCATGCAACTCTATCTCGGTTAAGGAAATTCTCAAAATGTTCGGCCGATCTTGCTTTAGCTTTTGCCTTATCGCTAATTGCCACCCCATTCCTATCTTTAACTGGGACAAGTCCAGATTGACTACTACCGCTCAATTTGTTAACGTGCCAGTACAATATTTTACTATTATGCCGTCTAGCTGCATCTTCTAAATCCTCGGCAATTTTATCCATGGCCTCCACTTCACACCTCCTTAGTTCATATTTCAATGCTTTCTCCACTTTCTTTACATTTCTTTTGTTTTCATGTGATCTATCACTCAGATAATTCTTGTACAAGTCCTTTCTCCTTTCTATTAAACTTAAAGCTTTTTCACTAATATTCTTAGCTGCAGTTCTAGCTTTCTTCCCTAATACACCTTCAGCAACTTCACAAATTATTTTTCTAAAATTATTCCAACCATCTTCCACATTATCAAATTTTAAACTCTCAAGTTTAGTATTCAACTGTTCCTGGAAAGTTTCTCTCAAATTCTCATCCTGGAGTCTACTAACATCATAACTTCCCGGGAGGTAATTACCCTTCCGATATTTCAGCTTTAAATTAACCCTTGACACTACTAGATGGTGATCTTTACTTTTAACATCAATAACAGCACTCCTATATACCCTAGTATCTTGTATTGATCCTGCCAGTCTTCGGTTTACTATAGCATAATCAATAACGTTTGCTGTCTTACCATCACGTTAATACCATGTTAGCTTATGAACCATTTTATGACCAAACACCGTATTGGTTATAACTAGATTGTTATACCTACAAAATTGAAAAAGTCTGTATCCATTACTGTTTTCTTTTCCTACGCCAAATTTACCTAAGCTGGGATACCATCTATCCTTATTTCTACCAACCTGGGCGTTAAAATCTCCCATCAATAACATCATATTTCTACCTGGGACCTTGTCTATTTGCTCCTGTAACTGTAAGTAAAATTCATCTGAGTCACTAGTATCTCCATCAGTCGGTTCTACAGGGGCGTATACTACTATAACTGATACCCTGAACTTTCTAGTCATAAAATGAGCAATTAGTATTCTATTATTAATACCTTCCCAGCCTAAACAAGACTTAGCAGGTTCCTTTTTCATCATGAGCCCTACTCCCTGTCTATGTAACCCATCCTTCCTGCCTGAGTAAACAAATTCTATATCACCTAATTTCATGCTTCCTACCCCTGGGATATGAGTTTCTGAAACTCCTAATAAATCCAGTTCGAATTGTCTGAATTCATTAGTCCAAATGTCGATATGATAGTAATTTTTTAATGTCGTAACATTCCAAGTTCCAATTTTCATGTTCTTTAAATCATTGAAATTATTTTCGCCTCAGGAAAAGCAATGATCCCGGATACCAGTGCAGAACGGGGATCACATATCTTCTCAAGTCTACACCGAAGTGCTTAAGCCGGCTTAGAACCGGAAAGCAAGAAGTCCCTGGGACTTCCAGTATGAATTGAGGCTTCGTGCAATCCTGGGTCCATCTTGGTCACAACATGGTTTTCAGCACTTGGCGATGCTCTTCTATCAACAAGAGTCGAAATCCTGCACAGACAATCTCAAGCCTATTACCTCCGACTCATTATATATTCATGCCTACAAATATTATGCTACTACGGGGAGGCAACCCGTAATAGATAAATTAGCTAGGAAGAGGTTTTTCAGCCCAAAGAAGCCCATCAAAACATACAAATCCCAGAAGAATTGTTGTCCATTAGTCAGATTTCCGTGTGAATGCTGTGTCGTTTACTAGGCTATAATTTCCTCGAGGGGTGCCACTCCCCAAGTGGGAATAGAGTTGACCGGACGGTCCCCAGTCTTGCAGTTACCCTGAGAAGGTCGAGGCAGCCCTTTGTAGAGGCCGTTGTCCATAGACCTGGATCTTAGGCCCTGCCGCAGTTGACCTCCTATAGAAGACCCTCTCGCGATGGTGTTCTGCGTTACCAAGCAATTTAACCCATTGCTGGGAGAAGGTTTGCAACTCATGGAACTTATGGATAAACCAGTGGGCCCTTTTGAGTGTACATTTGAGGGGCCTTCTTCCTCCTCCGCCTGTATTTATGACCCCGGGCAAGGGTGCCCCAGATTCTATTATGGACCCCCAGGGACAAGGTCCCCCCTTGGTCTAACAAAATGGTATTTTTAACCCTTGCGTATAAAGCAGCTCTGGGGGAAAAATAATAAAAAATATTGAAGCTATATAAGATTTATTCATTTATTTATGTTTGCACCGGTTATCTTTATGTTTGTAAGATAGTTAATTTTAATTTCTGTTCGTTCGTGGTTTTCGGCTTCTTCAGTGAGGCGATACCCAAACTCTTGCTTGTAGTTATTTTATTCGATTCAAACTACGTTTAATAAATTGGCTGTCCCAAAATTTTGATGGGATGTGTTTGGGGAAAAGTTCGGCGTGAGAGGGGAGTGAGTTGAGCTCAAATCACTTTCGACTGTTAAAAGGGTACTAGCCCTTTGAATTTCCAATTGAATGGGCCTTTTTGAAGTTTGTATGACACTGCCTTCTATATAAAACTTATATGTCCCCAGGGTATAACTTAAAACCCTTGCAATGAGCGTTGTAGGGGAATGTCCTCCTCAAAAACATATTTTCTATGTAAAAATCAACTACGCGGAACAAAATGGCTGTCTCACAATTTTGATTGGATGTGTTTGGGGGAATGATGGGCATGGGGGGGGGGGATAGTTGCCCTCCAATCACTTTCGACTATTAAAAATGACACTAAAACTTTCGATTTCCAATTGAATGGGCCCCCTTTGAAGTTTCTACGACGATCCCTTCCGTATGAAGTGCCTCTGGGAAAAAAACAATAATAATAAAACATTGGAGCCGTTTGGCCGTTCCTATAGGTAACGCTACAGCGTTGCCTCTGATATGCTCCTTTTAGACTAGGTTAAGTTAGGTTACGTATTTAATATATGCTATACTTTACCCCCCACCCTCCTAATGTGCAAATATATAGCCCAAATTTGCTTCTAAACTATTATATTTTCATCCTATTTTGTTTTATTTTATTAGCATTAACCAAACTTGACTTCTTGCGTGGGGTGCAGCTAACTGACAAGTACCCCAATAATTTTTAGAAACATGTTCGTAAACTTTTAGTTAGGCTCCTGTCGACTGGTATATATTTTGGGGCCCCATTAAAGGACTTATATTGAAAACTACAAATTTACCCATGTTTCCTTCTCAATAGCACGTAATCTAGGCCTTAGTGCTGGTTAAGAAGACGGTAAACACGCGATGAAGTTTGGTTAATGCAAATGAAATAAAACAAACTAGAATGAAAATATAATAGTTTAGAAACAAATTTCGGCTATATATTTGCGCATTAGGGGGTGGAGGTAAAGCATAGCATATATCAAATATGTAACTTAACCTAAGTATCTTTTTTTGGTACTCTTTCATTAGCTGGACTCTTTTTATATCTCAAGCTCGAGACACGTTGAAAACCCGTTTTTCAACGGGATGATACAAGACTCCGCTGTTGTATAACGTGGTTTTAATTGCATATACGATATTTACTGAAATGTTGTTTTTTTGGGGGCCGAGGTACCTAGGTTAGATTAGGTTAGGTCACGTATTTAATATATACTATGCTTTGCCCTCAACCCCCCCCCCCTTAATGTGTAAATAAATAGCTCAAATTTGTTTCTAAACTATTATATAGTCATCCTATTTTATTTTATTTCATTAGCATTAACCAAACTAGCACTATATAAAACTTAAACAGGAAACTTATAGCCCCCCCCCACCACTTTGGAAAATCACACTATGGCATAGGCAGTATTACCTCTTTTTTTTTTTTGTTTTGTTTTTTTTTTTTTTTTTTTTGGCTAGTAGGGCAAAAAAACATCATAGACTTGCATAAGGGCTCATTTGAAAACTAGGCTAACATATATATCTAAGCCTAGCCTAATTAGTTTTTGATTAATTTTTAATTTTACATCATTGGTCTAATCTAAAAACTAGGCTATAGGTTACCTTTTGGTAATTTATGGAAGATTACACTTTGAAAAAGGAACGGATGAGGTTCTGGCTCCTATGCTATACCCATTCCTTAGGTTTTCTTTCACCAAGCCTAACTCAACTACCTCCCAATATGGCAAAATATCCCAATATACAAAAAAATTATACCTCTTCACCACAATTTTATCCAAAATATCACCTTAGTAAACACAAAAGCAATAAAGAACACATCAAAATTCTCAGCTGACAATGCTAAACTGTACTGATTAAACAACTGAAATGATTCTTGTATATGTCGTTTAGCACATAATTTCCTCTCCTGGAGTAGCAACAGTTAAACATTAGGGTGTTTAATCCAACGCGTCAAAATGGAAATGTTTTATGAATAAATGGAAATATTTCAACCCAGCAAGATGTGAAAACAGTAACTGAAGGAAGATAAAACTATGCGACATTGCTTTAATTACAAGCCGTCTAATATTCCTACTGAATTATTAGAGAATACTTTGTCTTCAATATATATGATATTGGCCTAATAGGAAGTATTTCCAAATGGTATAAATCCTTTTATTTGGAATAAAAGTAAAAAATTTAACAGCTATAGCAGAATTTTTTTTTTGTCTCGGGGGTGGGGGTCCATTTCCCAATAGAAACTCATTAATTGAAATTTTGCTGTAAAACAAAGAACATGTAGTCTTCACGAACGTACGCAGGGGAGGGCCTACGGGCCCAGGCCCCCCCAAAATGTCACGATTTTTTTCATTTTCCCTCAGTTTTCCGTTTTTTATCACAGTCAATGGGTTTGAAGGATTTGGCCCCACTCCAAACAAATTGGACCCCCCCCCCCCCGAAACAAATTCCTGCATACGTGCCGTGTAGTCTTCAGTGTTAAGGATTTTGTACAATTTAACATATTTCGTCTTTTGAAAGAAAATGGAAGTTTTAGACGATCTACTGACACTGATAGTGACTGTATTAATAAACAACTATAAATTTTTACAATTTACAACTACTGCAATTGCAATAACAATTCGAAGAAAGGAAAAAAAAAATTAATAATCCCTGGGGAATATGTTGTTCAATTTTTGTTTCTTCTTTCTTTTTGTTTTGGGGGGGGGCATCCATTCCCCTATGAAAATGGGTTGAAAAGCGATTTGATGTAGAATAAAGTAGATTCAGTCTTCAATTTCAGTTTTTGTGTGCATTTTAACACGTTTCCCCTTTTAAGAGAGACGAGGGTATGTTGATTACGACCAGCTTCCTTAAAAATATTCGATCTTACTCTTCCCTAGTAAGACCCACAGCTCAGATATAAGTCTTAAAAATACGTCAAGTTCTGCCCATGTCGAGAATATACAGATGGTGTCTCATAGGTTGCCCTTATAGCAGGGTGGAGGGTGACTGGTGGGTGAGGGACGAATGCAGCCTAAAAATTTTTTCCCCATCCCCCCACCTTTGAAAAATAGTGTCTTTTAGTATTTTTTATTTAAAACTACCTTTTTTAGTATTTTCAGTAAAAAAAATCGAAAAAGCAACAAAATTCCTCTCCCTAAATATAAAAAAAATATTTTTGTCAACCACACCCATACATTGTCATAGATTGACGGCCCTGCTCTCAAGTAGCCAAAATAAAGCCAAATTCCAATATCTTTATTGTTCCGCGAAGAAAGGAAGACTGGGGGGTTTGCTGCCAAAAGACAACCCCATAGAATGCCGACAATATGAATATTATAAAACTCCATAATATCCTAAGACAAATAAAAGAAATTTTCCTGACAAGAAGATTACTGTCAAGCATATCTCCTCCTTCATATATTCTGGATTTATCTGCCGCACCCCAACACTGAGTCAGTATTTTACAGCCATGCCTATTTGTTTGTGAATTATACCTCATCCATGCCGGTTTAGACAAATTCATGGCACTGTTAAAATTTTGACTAAAGGATGGACAGATGTGGCCCTAAAGAGGGGAGAGGGAAAATGCCCATGGATCCACGTCTAAATTGGCCCTGCAAAACATTGTTTTGATAATACCAGGTTATTTTAAAAATATTCCGTGTCTAAAACATAAAAGGTGTTGTATATTTTTTCAGAATCGTTTCCCATTTACAAGGTCTTGCTACTTCAGATTTTAAAAACCATTTCCGACATATATGCCGATTACCACGAAATCTCAGAGTTATTTATATATATTAATATATATATATATATATATATATATATATATATATATATATATATATATATATATATATATATATATATATATATATATATATATATATATATATATATATATATATATATATATATATATATATATATATATATATATATATATATATATATATATATATATAATAATATATATATATATATAATATATATATATATATATATATATATATATATATATATATATATATATATAAAAAAATATATATATATATATATATATATATATATATATATATATATATATATATATATATATATATATATATATATATATATATATATATATATACATATATTTATTTTTGTCTGTGTCTTTATGTTGTTCTTTTCACTTTACTTATACTCCTTTTTAGTGCATTTTTGTCGTGTAGAGAGGGTAACAATAAATCATTATTATTATTTTATGCGCTACCACAAAGTAAATGAGATTTTCACAGAATTCAAAAGAAATTTTATCTATACACTCCAAAGGAAACGTTATGTATAGTAGCATTTACACTATCGGAAGGAAAAGTTTTACCAGCTCTTTGACACTAAAAAAATGACAATAGTCACATAATTGACAACATTGTATTATGTAGGCTTCAGAATGATTTGTTACATTTTTTCCCAGAGGAATGGTCTAAGGACCGACTTGGTACTCGTTTCCTTGACTGTATACCAAACAATAAGCTCTGCGAAAAAAAGTAGTCCTATTCCACTTTCTAGGGCTATAACGAATGAAATGTTTAGATACCTAAGCTGCTTTTTACGGATGAAGGATGCAGTATTAGGGTTAAAATGGGCTATAATGAAATACATAATAGAAATACATAATGGGCTACAATTAGATATAACAATTGACTATAGAGAAAAGAGTTTAAGATGTCAAGGCTGCTTTTTACGGATGAAGGATGCAGTATTAGGGTCATAATGGGCTATAATGATATATATATAATGGGTTATAATGAAATATAATAATGGGTTATAATGAAAGGAAAGTTAAGATTCGTCTCCAAATAGGGAGGGAACAGGTCATAAGAAAGGATTTAAATGAAAGTCGAAACTTCATGAAAAGGATATAAGGAGTTACTTGAAAGTAATTCACTCATTACGTAAAGAGTGACTTTCAATATAATAGCATAGAATATATTGAATATATTAGCATATATATATATATATATATATATATATATATATATATATATATATATATATATATATATATATATATATATATATATATATATATATATATATATATATATATATATATATATATATATATATATATATATATATATATATATATATATATATATATATATATATATATATATAGTTTCTTATTAATGCATCAAAAAAAGAATATATAGCTTATTTCTTCAGCATAGTTGTAAGACCCGATAACTATCTTTGGAGATAAAATGACCCCTACAGCACCTAGGAAAAGGTTTTAATGCTAAAAAATTCATCATTTATTTTATTTATTATTAGGACGTACGCATACACTTTTTGTGGGGGGAGGGGAGGACAACTTTTATGCCGGGAGAATTTTAAATATTTTCTAGGAGATGAAATTTTAAGAAGCAGTTTTACGCTGGGTGAATTTGCAAGCATTCATATACGAAATTTCTTTATATGTCTTGCCTTATCTTTGCCGATTTAATGTTACGCGTGAGGATGTTAAGGGTAATTGTCCAGGTTAAATCTTCGCCAGGATTTAATTGTCCACAAGGTATTTCTATGGGGAGGGGTATTTTTTGTCGTGACGGGCTTGTTTTTTTTGGGGCGGGGGGGAGTTTACTCCCCCCTCCATTCACTATATTCATTTATGTTATTTTACTTTGTTCATGGCCTTATATTTGGCTTTAAAATACACTTATTTGTCTATCTATCTAATATGCAGAATAGTTGTACCAAACACATTTTGCATGCAGACCTGTTCTGCTTATCCCCCCCCCTAATATGCCAATATATTTAAAAAATTAATTTATCAATTAAATAATAAAAAAAAAAAAAAAAGGTGTGTTATAGAATTTTACATCTAGTAAACTTGAGTGAGTTGCGCATATTACGCAAGTACCAAAATTCCATCCCCCTACTGAAATTAAAAAATTAAAACTAAAATAAAATTTTAAAATTCGTAAAGCCTTTTTTTCCACTTTTTTTTGGGGTGGGTTTTTTTACAGTCGGGGGGGGGGGGGTATTGTACGGGAGGGTATTTTCAGAGGAAGTATTTTCCGTGGGTTATTTTCCGCGTGGATGGGGGGGGGTTATTTTCCAGGGGGGGGGGTATAATCCACGGGGGTATTCTCCTAAGGGGGGATTTTCCATTGGGGGGGGATATTTTTCGGGAGGGGTATTTTCGGGAGGAGGTATTTCCCCCTCCCCCGCTTCAATCAAATGAGCCCTCTCTGAAGTTTATAGGAGAATCCCTTCCTGTACCCGGGCCCTGGGGGGTTTTGTCGACACCAGGTTTGTTACTTAACCTTTCAACTATTTTTAACAAAATAGTATTTTTAACCCTTGCATATAAAGCAGCTCTGGGGGAAAAATAATAAAAAATATTGAAGCTGTATAAAATTTATTCATTTATTTATGTTTGCACCGGTTATCTTTATGTTTGTAAGGTAGTAATTTTAATTTCTGTTCGTTCGGGGTTTTCGGCTTCTTCAATGAGGCGATACCCAAACTCTTGCTTGTAGTTATTTTATTCGATTCAAACTACGTTTAATAAATTGGCTGTCTCAAAATTTTGATTGGATGTGTTTGGGGAAAAGTTCGGCGTGAGAGGGGAGTTAGTTGCCCTCAAATCACTTTCGACTGTTAAAAGGGTACTAGCCCTTTGAATTTCCAATTGAATGGGCCTTTTTGAAGTTTGTATGACACTGCATTCTATATAAACCTTACATGCCCCCAGGGTATAACTTAAAACCCTTGCCTTGAGCGTTGTGGGGGAATGTCCTCCTCAAAAACATATTTTCTATCTAAAAATCAACTACGCGGACCAACTTGGCTGTCTCAAATTTTTGAGTGGAGGTGTTTGGGGGACTGATGGGCAGGGGGGGGCTAGTTGCCCTCCAATCACTTTCGACAATTACAAATGGCACGAGCACTTTTAACTTTGATTCGAATGACCATTTTTCGAAGTTTATATGACAACGCCTTCTATAAAATCCTTATATTCCCCCAGGGCATAACTTAAAACCCATGCCCTCTGGTTTGTGGGCGAGTGTCCTCCTCACAAACATATTTTCTATCTCTAAATCAACCACGCTGAACCAAATGGATCTCTCAAAAGATTGAGTAGAGGTATGGGGGGGACTGAGGGGCGGGGCAGGGGGGGCTAGTTGCACACAAATAACTTTCGACCATTAAAAAGTGCACTAACCCTTTGAATTTCTAATTGAATGAGCTTTTTTGAAGTTTAGACGACAACACCTTCTATAAAAACCTTATATGCCCCCAGGGCATAACTTAAAACCCTTGCCCTGAGGTTAGTGGAAGATTGTCCTACAAAAAAATAATTTTATATGTGTAAATAAACTACGCTGAACAAACTCGCTATCTCAAAAGTTTTAGGGGAGAGTTGGGGGGTAAGGCGTGGAGTGGGGGGGGCTAGGTTCCCTCCAATCAATTTAGACAATTAAAAAGAGCAATATCACTTTTAATTTCCAATCGTATATGCATTTTTTTAATTTTTTACGACAATGCCTTATATAAAAACATTATATGCCCCAGGGCACAACTTAAAACCCTGGCCCGGAGGGTCGGGGGGAGTTTCCACCTCAAAAATATATTATCTATCTGGAAATCAACGACGCTTAACAAAACGGCTTTCAAACAAATTTTCGTGGAGTTGTTGGGGGAAATGATGGGGGTGCGGGGGGGCGAGTTGCCCTACAATCAATTTCGAATATTAAAAAGGGCAATATCCATTATAATTTCAAATCGAATCTGCCTGTTTTGAAGTTTCTGCGACAACTCCTTCTATAAAAACCTAATATGCCCCTAAGGCATAACTTAAAACTCTTGCCCTGAGGCTTGTGGGGGAGTTTCCTACTCAAAAATATATTTTATATCCGGAAATCTACTACGCTGAACAAAATGGCAATCTCAACCTTTTGTGGGGTTGTGTGTTGGGGAATGATGGGCGTGGGGGGCTAGCTGCCCTCCAATCATTTTCGACTATTAAAAAGGGCACTTAGAACTTCCGATTTCCAATCGAATAAGCCCCCTTTGAAGTTTCAACGACGACCCCTTCCGTATGAAGTGCCTCTGGGAAAAAAAAACAATAATAATAAAACATTGGAGCCGTTAGGCCTTTAATATATGCAACGCTACAGCGTTGCCTCTGATATGCTCCTTTTAGACTAGGTTAAGTTAGGTTACGTATTTAATATATGCTATACTTTACCCCCCTCCCTCCTAATGTGCAAATATATAGCCCAAATTTGCTTCTAAACTATTATATTTTCATCCTATTTTGTTTTATTTCATTAGCATTAACCAAACTTGACTTCTTGCGTGGGTTGCAGCTAACTGACAAGTACCCCACGAATTTTTAGAAACATGTTCGTAAACTTTTAGTTAGGCTACTGTCGAGTGGTGTTTATTTTGGGGCCCCATTCAGGACTTATATTTAAAACTTCAAATTTAACCATGTTTCCTTCTCAATAGCTCGTAATCTAGGCCTTAGTGCTGGTTAAGAAGACGGTAAACACGCGATAAATGAAGTTTGGTTAATGCTAATGAAATAAAACAAACTACAATAAAAATATAATAGTTTAGAAACAAATTTCGGCTATATATTTGCGCATTAGGGGGTGGAGGTAAAGCATAGCATATATCAAATATGTAACTTAACCTAAGTATCTTTTTTTGGTACTCTTTCATTAGCTGGACTCTTTTTATATCTCAAACTCGAGACACGTTGAAAACCCGTTTTTCAACGGGATGATACAAGACTCCGCTGTTGTATAACGTGGTTTTAATTGCATATACGATATTTACTGACATGTTGTTTTTTTGGGTTTTTTGGGGGGAAGAGGTACCGCGGTTAGATTAGGTTAGGTTACGTATTTAATAAATACTTTGCTTTGCCATCAACCCCCCCCCTTAATGTGTAAATATATAGCCCAAATTTGTTTCTAAACTATTATATAGTCATCCTATTTTATTTTATTTCATTAGCATTAACCAAACTAGCACTATATAAAAGAGTCCAGCTAATGGATGGACTCTTTTATGGATGAGGTATAATTCACAAACAAATAGGCATGGCTGTAAAATACTGACTCAGTGTTGGGGTGCCGCAGATAAATCCAGAATATATGAAGGAGGAGATATGCTTGAGGTTTTCACAGAATTCAAAAGAAATTTTATCTATACACTCCAAAGGAAGCGTTATGTACAGTAGCATTTACACTATCGGAAGGAAAAGTTTTACCAGCTCTTTGACACTAAAAAAATGACAATAGTCACATAATTGACAACATTGTATTATGTAGGCTTCAGAATGATTTGTTACATTTTTTCCCAGAGGAATGGTCTAAGGACCGACTTGGTACTCGTTTCCTTGACTGTATACCAAACAATAAGCTCTGCGAAAAAAAAATAGTCCTATTCCACTTTCTAGGGCTATAACGAAAGAAATGTTAAGATACCTAAGCTGCTTTTTACGGATGAAGGATGCAGTATTAGGGTTAAAATGGGCTATAATGAAATACATAATAGAAATACATAATGGGCTACAATTAGATATAACAATTGACTATAGAGAAAAGAGTTTAAGATTTCAAGGCTGCTTTTTACGGATGAAGGATGCAGTATTAGGGTCATAATGGGCTATAATGATATATATATATAATGGGTTATAATGAAATATAATAATGGGTTATAATGAAAGGAAAGTTAAGATTCGTCTCCAAATAGGGAGGGAACAGGTCATAAGAAAGGATTTAAATGAAAGTCGAAACTTCATGAAAAGGATATAAGGAGTTACTTGAAAATAATTCACTCATTACGTAAAGAGTGACTTTGAATATAATAGCATGGAATATATTGAATATATTAGCATATATATATATATATATATATATATATATATATATATATATATATATATATATATATATATATATATATATATATATATATATATATATATATATATATATATATATATATATATATATATATATATATATATATATATATATATATATATATATATATATATATATATATATATATATATATATATATATATATATATATATATATATATATATATATATATATATGTTTCTTATTAATGCATCAAAAAAAGAATATATAGCTTATTTCTTCAGCATAGTTGTAAGACCCGATAACTATCTTCGGAGATAAAATGACCCCCTACATCCCCTGGGAAAAGGTTTTAAAGTTATAAAATTCGTCCTTTGTTTTATTTATTCTTGGGAAGTAAGCATACATTTCTCGTGTGGGGAGGGGAGGACGAATTTTCTGCTGGGAGAATTTTAAATATTTTCTAGGAGATGAAATTTTAAGAAGCAGTTTTACGCTGGGTGAATTTGCAAGCATTCATATACGAAATTTCTTTATATGTCTTGCCTTATCTTTGTCGATTTAATGTTACGCGTGAGGATGTTAAGGGTAATTGTCCAGGGTAAATCTTCGCCAGGATTGATTTGTCCACAAGATATTTTTATGGGGAGGGGTATTTTTTGTTGTGGAGAGCATTTTTTTTTTGGGGGGGGGAGTTTAATCCCCCCCCCCTTCACTATATTCATTTATGTTATTTTACTTTGTTCATGGCCTTATATTTGGCTTTAAAATACAATTATTTGTATATCTATCTAATATGCAGAATAGTTTTACCAAACAAATTTTGCATGCAGACCCGTTATGCTTATCCCCCCCCTAATATGCCAATATATATCAAAAATTAATTTATAAATTAAATAATAAAAAAAAAAAAAATAGGTGTGTTATAGAATTTTACAGCTAGTAAACTTGAGTGAGTTGCGCATATTACTCAAGTACCAAAATTCCATCCCCCTACGGAAATTAAAAAATTAAAACTCGAATAAAATTTTCAAATTCGGAAAGCCTTATTTTCAACGTTTTTTTGGGGAGGGGTTTTTTACAGTCGGGGGGGGGGGTATTGTATGGGAGGGTATTTTCAGAGGAAGTATTTTCCGTGGGTTATTTTCCGCGGGGATGGGGGGGGTATTTTCCAGGGGGGGGGGGTATAATCCACGGGGGTATTTTTCTAAGGGGGGGATTTTCCATTGGGGGGGGATATTTTTCGGGAGGAGTATTTTCGGGAGGAGGTATTTCCCCCTCCCCCGCTTCAATCAAATGAGCCCTCTCTGAAGTTTATAGGAGAATCCCTTCCTGTACCCGGGCCCTGGGGGGTTTTGTCGACACCAGTTTTGTTACTTAACCTTTCAACTATTTTTAACAAAATAGTATTTTTAACCCTTGCATATAAAGCAGCTCTGGGGGAAAAATAATAAAAAATATTGAAGCTGTATAAAATTTATTCATTTATTTATGTTTGCACCGGTTATCTTTATGTTTGTAAGGTAGTAATTTTAATTTCTGTTCGTTCGGGGTTTTCGGCTTCTTCAATGAGGCGATATCCAAACTCTAGCTTGTAGTTATTTTATTCGATTCAAACTACGTTTAATAAATTGGCTGTCTCAAAATTTTGATTGGATGTGTTTGGGGAAAAGTTCGGCGTGAGAGGGGAGTTAGTTGCCCTCAAATCACTTTCGACTGTTAAAAGGGTACTAGCCCTTTGAATTTCCAATTGAATGGGCCTTTTTTGAAGTTTGTACGACACTGCCTTCTATATAAACCTTACATGCCCCCAGGGTATAACTTAAAACCCTTGCCTTGAGCGTTGTGGGGGAATGTCCTCCTCAAAAACATATTTTCTATCTAAAAATCAACTACGCGGAACAAAATGGCTGTCTCAAAATTTTGATTGGATGTGTTTGGGGGAATGATGGGCATAGGGGGGCTAGTTGCCCTCCAATCACTTTCGACAATTACAAATGGCACTAGCCCTTTGAACTTCGATTCGAATGACCCTTTTTCGAAGTTTCTACGACAACGCCTTCTATAAAAACCTTATATGCCCCCAGGGCATAACTTAAAACCCTTGCCCTAAGGGTTGTGGGCGAGTGTCCTCCTAACAAACATAGTTTCTATCTGTAAATCAACCCCGCTCAACCACATGGAGCTCTCCCACGAGGGATTAGATGTAGGGGGGGGACTGCGGGGCGGGGCTTGGGGGGCTAGTTGCACTCCATTCACTTTCGACCATGAAATAGTGCCCTCTCCCTTTGAATTTCGAATCGAATGAGCATTTTTAGAAGATTCGACGACAACACCTTCTATAAAAACATTATATTCCCCAAGGGCAAAAATTAAACCCCTTGCCCTTTGGGTTGTGGAAGATTGTCCTCCTAAAAAATAATTTTCCATTTGTAAATAAACTACGATGAACACACTAGCTATCTCAAAACTTTGATTGGAGCTGTTTGGGGGAATGATGGGCTTGGGGGGGGGGGTAGTTGCCCTCCAATCACTTTCGACTATTAAAAAGGGCCCTATCCCTTTGAATTTTCAATCGAATGAGCCTTTTTTGAAGTTTTTACGACAATGCCTTCTATACAAACCTTATTTCATTAGCATTAACCAAACTAGCGCTATATAAAAGAGTCCAGCTAATGGATGGACTCTTTTATGGATGAGGTATAATTCACAAACAAATAGGCATGGCTGTAAAATACTGACTCAGTGTTGGGGTGCCGCAGATAAATCCAGAATATATGAAGGAGGAGATATGCTTGAGGTTTTCACAGAATTCAAAAGAAATTTTATCTATACACTCCAAAGGAAGCGTTATGTACAGTAGCATTTACACTATCGGAAGGAAAAGTTTTACCAGCTCTTTGACACTAAAAAATGACAATAGTCACATAATTGACAACACTGTATTATATAGGCTTCCGAAAGATTTGTTACATTTTTTCCCAGAGGAATGGTCTAAGGACCGTCTTGGTACTCGTTTTCTTGACTGTATACCAAACAATAAGCTCTGCGAAAAAAAGTAGTCCTATTCCACTTTCTAGGTCTATAACGAAAGAAATGTTTAGATACCTAAGCTGCTTTTTACGGATGAAGGATGCAGTATTAGGGTTAAAATGGGCTATAATGAAATACATAATAGAAATACATAATGGGCTACAATTAGATATAACAATTGACTAGAGTGAAAAGAGTTTAAGATGTCAAGGCTGCTTTTTACGGATGAAGGATGCAGTATTAGGGTCATAATGGGCTATAATGATATATATATAATGGGTTATAATGAAATATAACAATGGGTTATAAGGAAAGGAAAGTTAAGATTCGTCTCTAAATAGGGAGGGAACAGGCCATAAGAAAGGATTTAAATGAAAGTAGAAACTTCATGAAAAGTATGTAAGGAGTTACTTGAAAGTAATTCACCCATTAAGTAAAGAATGACAGTAGTAATCAAGGTTATACTTCCGTACCCTGTATAGCAATTTCAACGTTATTTGCTTGCCTGTATAGGACCATGCTATTTGCACTGTGCTATTTAGGTCATTGACTTACCAAGGCCATCCAGACAGGTTTCTGGGCCAACCAGACAAGTTTCTGGGCCAACCAGACAAGGTTACGTGCGCACTCTTACAAGCGTCTAAACTAAACTTAAAAAATGAAATAAAGCAAAGACAACAGTTAATAATTCATTCAACATATGCGACAATTCACGCAGAAAAAGCATAGATATTTCTAATTACTTACTTAAATTTTTTTTTCATAGTTTCATTAATTGAATTCCTGTTGTGTGTGTGCAAATGGGGAATTAAAGAAGGAGTTTGATATTTACTTGCGATTTTTTCATAATTTCTTGAATAAAGTATCTGTATTGTGTATCAAAGGTTTAAGTTTTGATGTTAATCCTTACTTTCAGTTGAAGAAACGATATTCCAATTCTTGCATTTCACGAAAGAAATTCAAAATGAACTTTGAAAAATTAAGAGAATGTAATTGAGGCCCAGAATCAATAAGTACATGCTCTGGAAAGGTGCCAAGGGACGTAAAGGCCGCAAATAACACAGGATGGAACGTAAAGACCGAAAATAGCATAGGAAGGAACATAAAGTCCAATAAAGAGTTTGTTACTTACTTACAAATATTTTCATAATTTCTTGAATGAAATTTCCGTATTGTGTATCCAAGAGTTGACTTCAAGAAAGAAATTGTTACTTACTGAGAATTTTTTCATAATTTCTTGAATTACATTTCTACATCGTGTATCTAAGTCATGAAAACAATAAAGAGTTTGTTACTTACTTAGAATTTTGTCATAATTTCTTGAACGAAATGTCTTTTTGTTTAGCCAGCAGGTGAATTCAAGAAAGAATTTGCTACTTAATTGCAATTTTTTCATAATTTCTTTTATGAAATTTCTGTATTGTGTATCCAAGAGGTGACTTCAAAGAGTTTGTTACTTGCTTATAAATTTTTATAATTTATTGAATGAAATTTCCGTATTGTATATCCAAGAGGTGAAAACAATAAAGATTTTGTTACTTACTTGCAATTTTTTCATAATTTATCGAATGAAGTATCTGTACTGTATATCCAAGAGGTGAAATCAATTAAGAGTTTGTTACTTACTTACAAATATTTTCATAATTTCTTGAATGAAATTTCCGTATTGTGTATCCAAGAGTTGACTTCAAGAAAGAAATTGTTACTTACTGAGAATTTTTTCATAATTTCTTGAATTAAATTTTTACATCGTGTATCTAAGTCATGAAAACAATAAAGAGTTTGTTACTTACTTATAATTTTGTCATAATTTCTTGAACGAAATGTCTTTTTGTTTATCCAGCAGGTGAATTCAAGAAAGAATTTGCTACTTAACTTACAATTTTTTCATAATTTCTGTAATGAAATTTCTGTATTGTGTATCCAAGAGGTGACTTCAAGAAAGAATTTGTTACTTACTTACTTACAATTTTTTCATAGTTTCTTAAATGAAATTTCTGCATTGTGTATCCAAGAGGTGACTTCAGGAAAGAGTTTGTTACTTGCTTAGAATTTTTTCAATTGTGTATCCAAGAGGTGACTTCAAAGAGTTTGTTACTTGCTTACAAATTTTCATAATTTATTGAATGAAATTTCCGTATTGTATATCCAAGAAGTGAAAACAACAAAGAGTTTGTTACTTACTTGTTATTTTTTCATAATTTATTGAATGAAGTATCCGTACTGTATATCCAAGAGATGAAATCAAGAAAGAATTTGTTACTTACTTACAAATATTTTCATAATTTCTTGAATAAAATTTCAGTGTTTTGTATTCAAGAGTTGTCTTCAAGAAAGATATTGGTACTTACTTAGAATTTTTTCATAATTTTTTGAATTTCTACAAATTTCTACATCGTGTAGCTAAGTCGTGAAAACAATAAAGTGTGTGTTACTTACTTAGAATTTTGTCCTAATTTCTTTAACTAAATGTCTTTTTGTTTATCAAGCAGGTGAATTCAAGAAAGAATTTGCTACTTACTTACAACTTTTTCATAATTTCTTTTATGAAATTTCTGTATTGTGTATCCAAGAGGTGACTTCAAGAAAGAATTTGTTACTTACTTACTTACAATTTTTTCATAGTTTCTTAAATTAAGTTTCTGCATTGTGTATCCAAGAGGTGACTTCAGGAAAGAGTTTGGTACTTGCTTATAATTTTTTTCATAATTTCTTAAATGAAATTTCTGCATTGTGTATCCAAGAGGTAACTTCAAGAAAGAGTTTGTTACTTACTTAGAATTTTGTCATAATTTCTTGAACGAAATGTCTTTTTGTTTATCCAGCAGGTGAATTCAAGAAATTGAATGAAATTTCCGTATTGTGTATCCAAGAGTTGACTTCAAGAAAGAAATTGTTACTTACTGAGAATTTTTTCATAATTTCTTGAATTAAATTTCTACATTGTGTATCTAAGTCGTGAAAACAAGAAAGAGTTTGTTACTTACTTAGAATTTTGTCATAATTTCTTGAACGAAATGTCTTTTTGTTTATTCAGCAGGTGACTTCAAGAAAGAATCTGTTACTTACTTACTTACAATTTTTTTATAATTTCTTTAATGAAATTTCTGTATTGTGTATCCAAGAGGTGACTTCAAGAAAGAATCTGTTACTTACTTACTTACAATTTTTTCATAGTTTCTTAAATGAAATTTCTGCGTTGTGTATCCAAGAGGTGACTTCAGGAAAGAGTTTGTTACTTGCTTAGAATTTTTTCATAATTTCTGAAATGAAATATCCGCATTGTGTATCCAAGAGGTAACTTCAAGAAAGAGTTTGTTACTTACTTAGAATTTTGTCATAATTTCTTGAACAAAATGTCTTTTTGTTTATCCAGCAGGTGAATTCAAGAAAGAATTTGCTACTTACTTACAAATTTTTCATAATTTCTTTAATTAAATTTCTGTATTGTGTATCCAAGAAGTGACTTAAAGAAAGAATTTGTTACTTACTTTCTTACTTACAATTTTTCATAGTTTTTTAAATGAAATTTCTGCATTGCGTATCCAAGAGGTAACTTCAAGAAAGAGTTTGTTACTTACTTAGAATTTTGTCATAATTTCTTGAATGAAATGTCTTTTTATTTATCCAGGAGGCGAATTCAAGGAAGAATTTGCTACTTACTTACAATTTTGGTGACAAAGTCGGATTAATCTCTGTTTGGTGATACCGGATCTGAAGCTTGATCTCAGCTGCCGCTGGGCCTAGAATTACATGGAGACTATGCATTAGCTTCTTTAAATATTCAAACAGCGAAGATATGTCGAGGAGGTATCATTAGCAATAACCTACTTCTAATGAAGCATATCAAGTCACCTGTTTACCGGGTACTAAATAACTACCATTTTTACTCCCCCTAGCATTATACAAACACCAACAAAAATCTAAAAAACCTAGGTCTGAAAACCCTAAACAGGTAATTAACTATTCTAATTCATGATTTCAGGCACGTAAAACCACAAAATACTAAAGTTAACTTCTCAAATAATAAACCCCAGGAGTCAAACATCCACGAAAATCTAAAAAACTTAGGTCTGAAAACCCTAAACAGCTGATTAAATATTATAATTTATGATTTCAGGCACGTAAAACCACAAAATACGAAAGTTAACTTGTCAAATAATAGAACCCAGGTGTCAAACACACACGAAAACCTAAAAAACCTAGGTCTGAAAATCCCCAAACAGCCAATTAACTATTCTAATTCATGATTTCAGGCACGTCAAATACGAAATACTAAAGTTAACTTCTCAAATAATAAATCCCAGGAGCCTAACGCCCACGAAAATCTAAAAAACTAGGTCTGAAAACCCAAACAGCTAAATAACTATTCTAATTAATGATTTCAGGCACGTAAAACCAAAAAATAATAAAGTTAACATCTCAAATAATAAACCCCCAGAGTCAAACACACACGAAAATCTAAAAAAACTAGGTCTGAAAATCCCCAAACAGCCAATTAAATATTCTAATTCATGATTTCAGGCAAGTCAAACTATGAAATACTGAAGTAAACTTCTCAAATAATAAATCACAGGAACCTAACAACCACGAAAATCTAAAAAACGTAGGTCTGAAAACCCAACTTGGACTTGCAAACACCAACCCGGACATGCAAACAAAAAGAATCAGACATGTAAACAGAGAAAGACAGGCACTTTAGACATTCAAACCAACAAAGACAAATTCTTCAACTTGTAAAAATCAGCCCAGGCCTTCCCCTTGAGGTAGATCCCGTGCATTTTTACTTCTGAGTATTTTTGGTTTTCCCTCCAAAATTAAACCCCCCCCTCCCCTGCCTTCAGAAATAGGGGAACAAAGGGCCTCTGAGCCTTCCCCTTGAGGTTGATTCCCGTTTATTTTCGATTCTGAGCATTTTTGGTTTTCCCTCCAAAATTGACCCCCTCCCTCTCCTGCCTTTCAGAAATGGAGGAACGAAGGGCCTCTGAGCCTTCCCCTTGATGCAGATCTCGTTTATTTTCGATTCTGAGTATTTTTGGTTTTCCCTACAAAATTGACCTCCCCCCACCCCTGCCCTCAGAAAAGTTGGAAAGACGGGCCTCTGAGTCTTCCCCATGAGTCAGATCTTTTTTTTTCGATTCTGAGTATTTTTGGTTTTCCCTCCAAAATTGACAAATCCTACACTCCAATTTGCAATTCTCATTACCCCTTTTTAAATGTCAATCAAATAATTCTGATTATAGTGTCCAATTTTTTAATAACAAGAAAAACTGTCTGCTTTTCAAAATGTTCGTATTTGGAACTATGTCAGTTGAATAAAACAACAGAGTCCTTTGGAAATGGGGGAACGAAGGCCCTCTGAGCCTTCCCCTTGAGGCAGATCCCATTTATTTTCGATTCTGAGTATTTTTGGTTTTCCCTCCAAAATTAAACCCCCCTCCTTCCCTGCCCTCAGAAATGGGGGAACGAAGGGCCTCTAAGCCTTCCCCTTGAGACATATCTCATTTATTTTCGATTCTGAGTATTTTTGATTTTCCCTCCAAAATTGACAAATCCTACACTCCAATTTGCAAATCTCATTACCCCTTTTTAAATGTCAATCAAATAATTCTGATTATGGTGTCCAATTTTTTAATAACAAAAAAAAAACCTGTCTGCTTTTCAAAATGTTCGTATTTGGAACTCTGTCAGTTAAAGCTAAGAAGTGAATTGGATAATCTCCTAGCAATAACAAAAGGCTTAGCAGTGATTAAATGTCAATTTTCGACCCATTGTCGGTCGCAAATTGAGTTAGCTTAATGCAAATGAGATATCATTTTGATATCTCTAATAGTGTATGCGATACTGGGGCGAGATCTCAGATACCTTTAAGCTACAGGCTATTAACCGGATTCCATAGCTTCAATATTCTCTTTGAAAAGGTGTAGAGCTTCTATAGTCTAGAATAGTGACATAATTTCACCTTATCGACCCTCAAATTCCATTTAGGTAGCCGTATATGGTGTACCCACAGTATTTCCATACACCTATTAGCCAAGAAACCTGTCTGGTTGGCCCAGAAACTTGTCTGGTTGGTTCAGAAACTTGTCTGGTTGGCCCAGAAACTTGTCTGGTTGGCCCAGAAACTTGTCTGGTTGGCCCAGAAACTTGTTTGGTTGGCCCAGAACCCTTTCTGGTTGGCCTTGGTAAGTCAATCACCTAAATAGCACAGTGCAAATAACATGGTCCTATACAGGCAAGCAAATAACGTTGAAATTGCTATACAGGGTACGGAAGTATAACCTTGATTACTACTACTGACTTTGAAAATAATAGCATGGTATATATTGAATATATATATATATATATATATATATATATATATATATATATATATATATATATATATATATATATATATATATATATATATATATATATATATATATATATATATATATATATATATATATATATATATATATATATATATATATATATATATATATATATATATATATATATATATATATATATATATATATATATATATATATATATATATATATATATATATATATATATATATATATATATATATATATATATATATATACTACTACTACTCTCTCTCTCTCTCTCTCTCTCATCATCATCATCATCTACTCATCATCATCATCATCATCATCATCATCATCATCATCATCATCATCATCATCATCATCATCATCATCATCATCATCATCATCATCATCATCATCATATATCATCATCATCATCTCTCTCTCTCTCTCTCTCTCTCTCTCATCATCATCATCATCATCATCTCATATATATATATATATATATATATATATATATATATATATATATATATATATATATATATATATATATATATATATATATATATATATATATATATATAGTTTCTTATTACTGCATCAAAAAAAGAATGGATAGCTTATTTCTTCAGCATAGATGAAAGGCCCAATAACTATCTTTGGAGATGAAATGACCCCCTACAGCACCTAGGAGAAGGTTTTAAAGTTGTAACATACATCATGTATGTTATTTAGGCTTAGAAAATATATAACTATATCCTTAAGGGAGAGCGGCGAGCAACTGTTCTGTCGGGAGAAATTTAAATAGTATCTAGGAGATGAAATTTTAAGAAGAAGTTTTACGCTGGGTGAATTTGCAAGCATTCATATGCGAAATTTCTTTATATGTCTTGCCTTATCTTTGCCGATTTAATGTTACGCGTGAGGATGTTAAGGGTAATTGTCCAGGGTAAATCTTCGCCAGGATTGAATTGTCCACAAGGTATTTCTATGGGGAGGGGTATTTTTTGTAGTGGAGGGCATGTTTTTTTTTGGGGGGGGTTGTGTTTAATCCCCCCCATTAACTATATTCAGTTATGTTATTTTACTTTGTTCATGGCCTTATATTTGGCTTTAAAATACACTTATTTGTCTATCTATCTAATATGCAGAATAGTTGTACCAAACACATTTTGCATGCAGACCCGTTATGCTTACCCCCCCCCCTAATATTCAAATCTATAGCACAAATTAATATCTAAAGTAACGAAGAAACTAAAAAAAAACGGTGTGTTCTCGAATTTTACATAGCGTAAACTTGAGTGAGTGGCGTATAATACGCAAGTACCAAAATTCCATCCCCATACGGAAATTAAAAAATTAAAACACAAACAGAATTTTCAAATTCGGAAAGCATTATTTTCCACTTTTTTTTGGGGAGGGTGTATTTACAGTCGGGGGGGGGGGGGTATTGTACGGGAGGGTATTTTCAGAGGAAGTATTTTCCGTGGGCTATTTTCCGCGGGGATGGGGGGGGGGGTATTTTCCAGGGGGGGGTATAATCCACGGGGATATTTTCCTAAGGGGGGGATTTTCCGTTGGGGGGGATATTTTAAGGGAGAGGTATTTTCGGGAGGAGGTATTTCCCCCTCCCCCGCTTCAATCAAATGAGCCCTCTCTGAAGTTTATAGGAGAATCCCTTCCTGTACCCGGGCCCTGGGGGGTTTTGTCGACACCAGTTTTGTTACTTAACCTTTCAACTATTTTTAACAAAATAGTATTTTTAACCCTTGCATATAAAGCAGCTCTGGGGGGAAAATGATAAAAAATATTGAAGCTATATAAGATTTATTCATTTATTTATGTTTGCACCGGTTATTCTTATGTTTGTAAGGTAGTAATTTTAATTTCTGTTCGTTCGGGGTTTTCGGCTTCTTCAATGAGGCGATACCCAAACTCTTGCTTGTAGTTATTTTATTCGATTCCAACTACGTTTAATAAATTGGCTGTCTCAAAATTTTGATTGGATGTGTTTGGGGAAAAGTTCGGCGTGAGAGGGGAGTTAGGTGACCTCAAATCACTTTCGACTGTTAAATGGGTACTAGCCCTTTGAATTTCCAATTGAATGTGCCTTTTTGAAGTTTGTATGACACTGCATTCTATATAAACCTTATATGCCCCCAGGGAATAACTTAAAACCCCTGCATTGAGAGTTGTAGGGGAATGTCCTCCTCAAAAACATATTGTCTATCTAAAAATAAACTACGAGGAACAAAATGTCTGGCTCAAAGTTTTGAGTGGATGTGTTTGGGGGAATGATGTGCATGGGGGGGCTATTTGCCCTCCAATCACTTTCGACTATTAAACCGGGCACGAACACTTTGAACTTCGATTCGAATGACCCTTTGTCGAAGTTTCTATGACAACGCCTTCTATAAGAGCCTTATATTACCCCAGGGCATAACTTAAAACCCATGCCCTCAGGGTTGTGGGCGAGTGTCCTCCTAAAAAACATATTTTCTATCTGGAAATCAACTACACTGAACAAAATGGCTATCTCAAAATTTTGATTGGATAAAGAAAGAAAAACGAGCAAAAATGGGGTTTTTATAGACCAAATGAAGATACTGAAAAAACAAAGTGAATGTTTCGAGAGGACAAACGCCGCTCTTCTTCAGCGCGAAACGAAGTTTCGATAACGGATACTAGCGAGTTGTTCGCTAGTATCCGTCGATGGTAGTTCATATTTTTTTGGATTTTGTGCAAATCGCAGATATTGGCGAATAACTCGCTTTTATTGTTGTTAGGTAGTTGGTTTTAATTCTTTTAATTTTTGGCTTTTATTGATACATTTCGTTTTGTGCTGAAGAAGAGAGGCGTTTGTCCTCTCGAAATATTCACTTTGTGTTTTGTCAGTATCTTCATTTGGCCTATAAAAACCCCATTTTCGCTCGTTTTTCTTTCTTTATGTGATGTCAGGCCAATGTGGTTTAAGAAATTATCTTTGATTGGATGTGTTTGAGGGAATGATTGGCTTGGCAGGGGGGGGGCTAGTTGCCCTCCAATCACTTTCGACTATTAAAAAGGGCACTAACCCTTTGAATTTCTAATCGAATGAGCTTTTTTGAAGTTTCTACGACAACACCTTCTATAAAAACCTTATATGCCCCCAGGGCATAACTTAAAACCCTTGCCCGGAGGGTTGTGGAAGATTGTCCTCCTCAAAAATAAATTTCTATTTGGGAATCAACTACGCTGAACACTAGCTATCTCAAAATTTTGATTGGATCTGTTTGGGGGAATGATGAGCGTGGGGGGGTTAGTTGCCCTCCAATCACTTTCGACTATTAAAAAGGGCACTATCCCTTTGAATTTGCAATCGAATGTGCCTTTTTTTAGTTTTTACGACAATGCCTTCTATAAAAACCTTATATGCCCCAGGGCACAACTTAAAACCCTTGCCCTGAGGGTCGGGGGGAGTTTCCTCCTCAAAAATATATTTTCTATCTGGAAATCAACTACGCTGAACAAAATGGCTATCTCAAATTTTTTATTGGATGTGTTTGGGGAACTGATGGGCGTGCGGGGGGGGGGGGCTAGTTGCCCTCCAATCACTTTCGACTATTAAAAAGGGCACTAGCCATTTGAATTTCCAATCGAATAAGCCTGTTTTGAAGTTTCTGCGACAACGCCTTCTATAAAAACCTAATATGCCCCTAAGGCATAACTTAAAACTCTTGCCCTGAGGCTTGTGGGGGAGTTTCCTACTCAAAAATATATCTTATATCCGGAAATCTACTACGCTGAACAAAATGGCAATCTCAAAATTTTGATGGGATGTGTTTGGGGGAATGATGGGCGTGGGGGGCTAGCTGCCCTCCAATCATTTTCGACTATAAAAAATGGCACTAAAACTTTCGATTTCCAATCGAATGAGCCCCCTTTTAAGTTTGAACTACGATCCCTTCCGTATGAAGTGCCTCTGGGAGAAAAAAAACAATAATAATAAAACATTGGAGCCGTGAGGCCTTTACTATATGTAACGCTACAGCGGTGCCACTGATATGCTCCGTTTAGACTAGGTTAAGTTAGGTTAAGTATTTAATATATGCTATACTTTACCCCCCACCCTCCTAATGTGCAAATATATAACCAAAATTTGTTTCTAAACTATTATATTTTCATCCTATTTTGTTTTATTTTATTATCATTAACCAAACTTGACTTCTCGCGTGGGTTGCAGCTAACTGACAAGTACCCCAATAATTTTTAGAAACATGTTCGTAAACTTTTAGTTAGGCTACTGTCGACTGGTGTTTATTTTGGGGCCCCATTAAGGACTTATATTTAAAACTACAAATTTAACCATGTTTCCTTCTCAATAGCACGTAATCTAGGCATTGGTGCTGGTTAAGAAGACGGTAAACACGCTATAAATGAAGTTTGTTTAATTCAAATTAAATAAAACAAACTACAATAAAAATATAATAGTTTAGAAACAAATTTCGGCTCTCTATTTGCGCAGTAGGGGGTGGAGGTAAAGCATAGCATATATCAAATATGTAACTTAACCTAAGTATAAAAGATAAAAGATAAAAGAATCAAATAAAAGAATTTTTCCTGACAAGAAGATTACTGTCAAGCATATCTCCTCCTTCATATATTCTGGATTTATCTGCCGCACCCCAACACTGAGTCAGTATTTTACAGCCATGCCTATTTGTTTGTGAATTATACCTCATTCATGCTGGTTTAGAAGATTTCATGGTACTGTCAAAATTTTAACTAATGGAAGGACAGATGTGGCCCTAAAGAGGGGAGAGGGAAAATACCCATGGATCCACGTCTAAATTGGCCCTGCAAAACATTGTTTTGGTAATACCAGGTTATTTTAAAGATACTCCGTGTCTATGATATGAAAGGTGTTGTATGTTTTTTCAGAATCGTTTCCCATTTACAAGGTCTTGCTACTTCAGATTTTAAAAACCATTTCCGACATATATACCGATTACCACGAAATCTCTGAATTATTTATGTATGTATATATATATATATATATTTTTTTTTTTTTTTTTATATATATATATATATATATATATATATATATATATATCATCATCATCATCATCATCATCATCATCATCATCATCATCATCACTATACACATACCATATATATAAAAACCATTTCCGACATATATGCCGATTACCACGAAATCTCTGAATTATTTATATATGTATATATATAAATATATATATATATAAATATATGTATATATATATATATATATATATATATATATATATATATATATATATATATATATATATATATATATATATATATATATATATATATATATATATATATATATATATATATATATATATATATATATATATATATATATATATATATATATATATATATATATATATATATATATATATATATATATATATATATATATATTAACTATTAGTTACATCTTTTATCTTAAGTTTGCCTCTGAGTAATCCCAATGTGGCACTAGTATTACTGAATTTACAAAAAGACATAACATACATGTTTGTATCCAGCGGGGTTACACTATTCAACCCCCCCCCCCGCTCCAATTCTTTTTTACCCTTGCAGAAGCAACAAATAAACATGTAAAGAAATTTTATAGGCACTGAAACCTTGATAATCGCTAAAAAAAAAAATTTACCCCCCTCCCATCTTCCCAATTTCTCCTAAACTATTTTTCGCTAAATGGTCTCATCTTATTTAGCCAAAATAAGATGAATTTTAATACGTAATGTAATGAAACGGGTAAAGGGACTTAAGAAAAGGTACTGGACTGCTAGTACTAGCATTCCACTTAGTGGCCAGGTGCGGATCGAAGATTTTATTCGTTGGACAGATTCGTATACATTTAAGTGCTAAGTGCAAAAATGTAAACTGAACCAGAGTCGGTAGAGGCGGCTACCTTATGGATCTACCACTGTTTGAATAACTATAAAAATCGTGTGCAGCGTTGAGTCCCACACTCTTATCAGTGCTGGGGCAGGTATGTCACACATTGGCCGGCGTTTACCCCCTGTAAAATACCCTCCCCCCGGGGGAAATATCCCCGCGAAAAATTCCCCCCCCCCCAAAAAAAAACTCCCCGTGCAAAATAAGGCTTTCCAAATTTGAGAATTTTATTTGAGTTTTATTTTTATTTGAGTTTTTCTATAGTTTTAGTCCGTTTTTTTATAGTTGAAGTCAGAAAATAATTTTTTCTAGGAATATGGCACTAAAAAATTACAGAAGAATAGCGAGGTATCTGGAAAGTTTGTTAACTTAAAAAAAAAAGAAACATCCTAGTATAAAGTAAATGTAACGTTTCATTTAAGTGTTTTTGAACAAACATCAGTGCCGAGCCGAAAGCATTACGGTTTCTGCCAAAGTGAAATTTATGCAACCTGGGACTAAATAAGCCAAATCGTTGGGTCAAGCATGTCGGACTAACACTAGGGTATTTGCATCTGTTAGGAAGCGACTATTTCAAATGCAAGATAATGTAGGTCACTAGAATTGCTGCAATCAGGATGTAATACACTAACTGAGATATTTCATAGGTCACTCGGGAATCCCTTCCTCCGACCCACCCCACCATAAAAAATCCCTCCTGAAAATCTCTGTAGACTTCCCAATAATCAATACTATATGTGAAAAATAGGCAAAGTTCATGACTTGCAGCCCTTCCCCCGGGAATTGTAGGGAATTCTATTTAATAGGCACGTCACTTTTTCCCAAAATCGTCCAATCAAAATTTTGAGATAGCTTATTTCTTCAGTATAGTTGAAAGACCCAATAACTATCTTCCGAGATAAAATGACCCCCTACATCCCCTGGGGAAAGGTTTTAAGTTATAAAAATCGCCCTTTGTTTTATTTGTTTTTGGGTAGTATGCATACATTTTTCGGGTGGAGAGGGGAGGACGAATTTTCTGCTGGGAGAATTTTAAATATTTTCTGCTGGGAGAATTTTAAATATTTTCCAGGAGAAGAAATTTTAAGAAGCAATTATACTCTGGGTGAATTTGCAAGCATTCATATACGAAATTTCTTTATATGTCTTGCCTTATCTTTGCCGATTTAATGTTACGCGTGAGGATGTTAAGGGTAATTGTCCAGGGTAAATCTTCGCCAGGATTGAATTGTCCACAAGGTATTTTTATGGGGAGGGGTATTTTTTGTGGGGGGGGGTCATTTTTTGGGGGGAGGGGGGTAAATAATACCCCCCTGCATATCTATGTATGCATATCTAATGTGCAATGCGCAATGCTGCATATGCAAATCTAATGTCCAATGCTGCATATGCGCTATAGATTTGCATATCTAATGTCCAAATCTATAGCGCAAATTTATTTCTAAAGTAACGAAGTAACTAACAAAAAAAACCGACGGTTTCTCGAATTTTACACAGCGTAAACTTGAGTGAGTGGTGCATAATACACATGTACCAAAATTCCATCCCCCTACAGAAATTAAAAAAATTGGGAGGGCATTTTTTGGGGGATTAAACACCCCACCCCCAATTCACTGTATTCATTTATGTCATTTTGCTGTGTCCATGGCCGTATATTTGGCTTCAGAATACACTTATTTGTCTATTTATCTAATATTATTTGAAAAAAACTACGTTTTCTAAAGAGTTAAAGAGGCTGAGTTACAAGGTCGAACCTTAAAACGTACAGGGATTAGGAGGCACAGTTGGGGGGCTACCGCCCCAAACCCACGCTTTCGCAGCCTTTAAATATAAAAAATTTCTTTAAACTGAAAGTAAGGAGCGACATTAAAACTTAAAACGAACAGAAATTATTCCGTATATGAAAGAGGCGGTGCCCTCCTCAACGCCGCGCGCTTTACGCTAAAGATTGACTTTATCACAAATCTATTTTTAAAAAATAAAAACAATATCGTAAATATAGAGGCGTTGAGGAGGGCAAACCCTCTTTCATATACGGAATAATTTCTGTTCGTTTTAAGTTTTAATGTCGCTCCTTACTTTCAGTTTAAATAATTTTTTTTATATTTAAGGGCTGCGAACGGGGGGGGTTTGGGGGGTGGTATCCCCCCAACTGCGCCTCCTAATCCCTGTACGTTTTGAGGTTCGACCTTGTGACTCAGCCTCTTTAACTCTTTAGAAAACGCAGTTTTTTTCAAATAATTTCTGCACGTTTTTGTACAGTTTATTACTTATTATTGCTTGACTAACTGTTACCTGATCATGTCAGGAGTTAAAGTGGGGGGGCTGCTGCCCCCCAAACCCCCGATCTTGAACATTCTTGTGTTAAGGCTTTTAATTCCTGAATACTCAAATCACGTCGTTCAGGGTGCCTCCTAATCCCTGTACGTTTTAAGGTTCGAACTTGTGACTCAGCCTCTTTAACAGCCCCCCAACTGTGCCTCCTAATCCCTGTACGTTTTAAGGGTCGACCTTGTAACTCAGCCTCTTTAACTCTTTAGAAAACGTAATTTTTTTCAAATAATTTAAAAAAGAAACAGTTTCTTTTTAAAGTTTAAATTCAGTATATAAAAAATTTGCTCTGATGGTGAATCGAACCCGAGTTTTCCACCTGACAGTCTGGAGTATCAACCGCTGGACTATACAGACACAATAATAAATGTCTTTTAGTAAATCGAAGCTATTTTCGACGCAAGCAAATTCCCAAAAAACTTGATATTTGGTTTTTGGGAAACAAGGAAAGAGTGATCAGATTGAGCTGAAATTTCGAGGATAAGCTTCCAGGCCCCGAGAAAGCTTATCCTCTAAATTTCAGCCCGATCAGACAACGTTAAAGGGGGGTTGTGGTGGGAAAAATTAACATGGGCTAATATAGGAAAACGCGGTTTTTCGTAAATTCAAATTCGGGGGATAATTTTTTAGGTATGAAAATATCAAAAGTCCCTAACAGGTTAAATTCTGCTTCGAATGAGTCCTCATTCAACCGGATCCGCTGCCAACTGTGGCCTGTAGGCGTGGCTAAAAAAAAAAGAAATGATGTTGAGGAATTTTAAGTGGCTAAATTTGGTTTTTTGAAAACAGGGAAGGAGTGATCGTTTTGAGCTGAAATTTCGAGGATAAGCTCCCGAGCCCTAGGAAAGCTTAACCTCTAAATTTAAGCCCAATCGGACAACGTGAACGGGGGGCTGTGGTGTGAGGGTCGAAACTTCCGGCCCAGTTTACCCCATGAAGATAATGTCGGAGGAGGATGAAATTTTGCAAGTTTCTTAGTTTAAGCTTGGGCTACAAAATGCGATTACCGCCGTCTCTCTGCGACCTCTAGGACCTGAAATCGCTTAACATTGTGGTGGGTCGCCTCTTTATAGAGGCACAAGTGTGCCTCCTTGATATAGAAAATTGTACCAAACAAATTTTGCATGCAGACCCGTTAGGCTTACCACCCCCCCTTAATATGCAAATCTATGGCACAAATTAATTTCTAAAGTAACGAAAAAAAAACGGTGTGTTCTCGAATTTTACACAGCGTAAACTTGAGTGAGTGGCGCATAATACGCAAGTACCAAAATTCCGTCCCCCTACGGTAATTTAAAAAAAATAAAACTCAAATAAAACTCTTAAATTCGGAAAGCCTTATTTTCCACGTTTTTGTTGTTTTTTAAGGGGGGGGGGGTATTTACAGTGGAGGAGGGGGGTATTGTACGGGAGTGTATTTTCAGGGGAAGTATTTTCCCTGGGGGTTATTTTCCGCGGGGATGGGGGGAGGGGTATTTTCAGAAGGGATGGTATTATCCGGGGGGGGTATAATCCACGGGGGGTATTTTCCGTGGGGGGGATATTTTTCGGGAGGGGTATTTTCGGGGGGGGGGGTTATTTTCCGCGAGGGGTGGTATTTTCCGGGGGGGGGGGTATTTGCCTAAAAACATGTTGCACATGGCCTAATACTAGATCCAGAAAATAACATTCACCCAGAGCCCCATTCCCAACTAAGACTATCTTTGCGAGGCAGCACTTAGCCAGGATATTTACTAAGGCATAGACACCAGCAGTGTCTATTTCATGAATTTCCCCAGAAATGTTAGGATTTTATCCCCTCTCCCTATTTTTACTACAAGCTCAAAGTAGTGTGCGGTTTTTTTTTACACTCGGGACTTTTCTAGAATTCCTACAAAATTTTTTTTTCTTACTTTCTTTTTATCAACTGAATTTTACGTGTGGATATGTTAAGGTTAATTTTAAGTGGTAAATTTTCTCCGATATTGAATTGTCTAGATTATATTTCTGTGGAGTGGGGGGGGGGGGGTTCCGTGGAGATGGAGCCAGATTTACCGACATTGTTTAAAAACATATCAGAAATTATATATAAAAAAACAATATTTTTCGACTCAAAGTAAAGAGCAGCATTAAAACTGAAAACAAAAAGAAATTATCATGTATATGAAGGGGTAGCCCCCTCCTCAGAACTTCACCCTTTACGCTAAATTTTGAACTTTGTTATGATTCTTTAATAACGATTCTTGAAATTCAAAGGTCGTTTAATTAGAACAATAAGAATCTTTTTTAAAAGTACCAAAAACTTTAAGTAGTAGTGACCCAATTGATGCGGGACGAGCAGCGGCACGAAAATGCATTACCACGGGCAGGTATCTAGTACTACAGACGGTAAATGTCTTACCAGACGGGTTTCTAAGGTTAACAGCCTAGCTGGTTAACAGCCAAGCTTTCGGCTATTATTATTAAACGGAAGGTTTTATGATAGCATATGGCATTAGATACCAAAAAGTTGTATCATTTGCGTAAATATAACTCAATTTGCGAGAAAGATATTCCATGCGCATAACTCTGCTCTGAATTATCTTAATTGCAGATTGAATAATAAGGGTAAAACAGAGCTCGATAAAATTTTTAATTTGATTGTATGAATGTAGTAAAATGGGTTAAACTGCTTACCAGTTAAGATAAGCCCGAAGGGGATGCTAACTCTTACGCAATTTAATATAAATTTGGAATAATATCAATGGTATCAATCAATGGAAACAATTACTGCCACCCTAGCTGGTTAACAGCCGAGCTTTCGGCTAATAGCATTCAACGGAAGGTTTAATGATAGCATATGGTATTAGATTTCAAAAAGTTGTATCATTTGCGTAAAAATAACTCAATTTGCAGAAAAGATATTCCATTTGAATAATTTCTCTCTGAATTATCTTAATTGGCGATTGAATAATAGGGGTAAAACAGAGCTCGATAACATTTTTAATTGGATTGTATGAAGATGGTAAAAAGGGTTAAACTGCTTACCAGTTAAGGTAAGACCGAAGGGAAATGCTAACTCTTACGTAATTTAATATAAATTTGGAATAACATCATTGGTGTCAATCTACGAAAACGGTTATTTTAATTTGATTGTATGAAAGTAGTAAAAGGGTTAAACTGCTTACCAGTTAAGATAAGCCCAAAAGGGGTGGTAACTCTTGGGCAATTTATTATAAATTTGGAATAACATCGTTGGCATCAATCAATGGAAATGGTTAACGATGACAAGGTGATCATGGGACTTGACTTAGCTTTACTTTTGGCTGTGTTTTGTATAGTACAAAAATACCAGTTGAGCAGTGTTGCCAATATAAAATATGGTTTAGCATTAGGGCATGCTAAAAAGTTGAAACTAATAAAGTTGTAGATGCCAAGAAAAAGAATTGTAAAATAGAAATTCAGCAAAATCCTTAGAAATCCTTAGAAGTAAACTAGTGAGATTATTATGGATTTGAACCATCAAAGACCGCAACCAATTTTTTCAACTTTTTATTCTTACATGTCCTAGAATGACATTAAACATACTTAAAAAATAAAATTTTGCATTTATTATTTTCCAAATTCAAAAAATTTCCACTTTAATTCTAAGTTTTCTCAACGAAATAAAGAAAAGTTCAAGTACCCTTCTGACTTTTCTCAATGATAAGACATAAGTTACAGATAAATTCTAATTTTTTACAATGAAAATAAAAAGGTCCCACTTCAGTTCTGATTTTTCTCAAAGAGGTGGAAAAAAATTTAAAGTTTCTGTTCTAAATATCTCGTAAGAGATAGAAAAAAGTTATACTTTTATTGCGAATATTCACCATGAAGATAAAGAGGTCCACTTTATTTCTGAGTTTTCTCAAAGAAGTGTAAAAATGTTCAAGCTCTCTTATGAAGATAAAAAGTTCCACTTTAATTCTAAGTTTTTTTAATAAAATGAAGAAAAGTTCAAGTTCTCTTCAGAATTTTCTCAAATAAAAAATAAGTTACAGATCAATTCTAATTTTTTCCAATGAATATAAAAAGGTACAACTTCAGTACTTTTTTTCTCAAAGAGATGAACAAATTACCAAAAAGTTGTATCATTTGTGTAAAATTAACTCAATTTGTGAAAAAGATATTCCATTGGCATAACTCTGCTCTGAATGATCTTAATTGGTGACTGAATAATAAGAGTGAAACAGAGCTCGATAAAAATTTTAATTTGATTGTATGAAAGTAGTAAAAGGGTTAAACTGCTTACCAGTTAAGATAAGCCCAAAAGGGGTGGTAACTCTTAGGTAATTTATTATAAATTTGGAATAACATCGTTGGCATCAATCAATGGAAATGGCTAACGATGACAAGGTGATCATGGGACTTGACTTAGCTTTACTTCTTGGCTGTGTTTTGTATAATACACAAATACCAGTTGAGCAGTGTTGCCAATATAAAATATGGTTTAGCATTAGGGCATGCTAAAAAGTTGAAACTAATAAAGTTGTAGATGCCAAGAAAAAGAATTGTAAAATAGAAATTCAGCAAAATCATTAGAAATCCTTAGAAGTAAACTAGTGAGATTATTATGGATTTGAACCATCAAAGACCGCAACCAATTTTTTCAACTTTTTATTCTTACATGTCCTAGAATGACATTAAACATACTTAAAAAATAAAATTTTGCATTTATTATTTTCCAAATTCAAAAAATTTCCACTTTAATTCTAAGTTTTCTCAACGAAATAAAAAAAAGTTCAAGTACCCTTCTGAATTTTCTCAATGATAAGACATAAGTTACAGATAAATTCTAATTTTTTACAATGAAAATAAAAAGGTCCCACTTCAGTTCTGATTTTTCTCAAAGAGGTGGAAAAAAATTTAAAGTTCTGTTCTAAATATTTCGTAAAAGATAGAAAAAAGTTATACTTTTATTGCGAATATTCACCATGAAGATAAAGAGGTCCACTTTAATTCTGAGTTTTCTCAAAGAAGTGTAAAAATGTTCAAGTTCTCTTATGAAGATAAAAAGTTCCACTTTAATTCTAAGTTTTTTCAATAAAATGAAGAAAAGTTCAAGCTCTCTTCAGAATTTTCTCAAATAAAAAAATAAGTTACAGATCAATTCTAATTTTTTCCAATGAACATAAAAAGGTTCCACTTCAGTTCTTTTTTTTCTCAAAGAGATGAACAAATTTAAAGTTCTGTTCTAAATTCCTTGTTAAAGATAAAAAAAAATTATACTTTGATTGTGTATGTTCGCCATGAAGATAAAGAGTTGCACTTTAATTCTGAGTTTTTTTAAAGAAGTGACGAAAAGTTCAAGTTCTCTTCTGAAAATTTCAAAATGAAAAAAAAATACACTTCAATTCTAATTTTCTCCAAAGAAAATAAAAATAAATAAAAAAAAGTTCCACTTCAGTTCCTAGTTTTCTCAAAGACATAAAAAATTTAAAGCTCTGTTCTAAATTGTTCTGTTGAAGAAAGAAAGAAGTCATACTTTGATTGTGAATATCCTCCATCAAGATAAAAAGCTCCACTTTAATTCTGAGTTTTCGCAATAAAGTGAAGAAAAGTTCAAGTTCTCTTCTGAATTTTCTCAAAGAAAATAATTTGCAGATCAATTGTAATTTTTTCTAATGAAAATAAAAAGGCTCCACTTCAGTTCTATTTTTTCTCAAAGAGACGAAAAAAATTAAAGCTCTTTTCTAGATTTCTCGTTAAAGATAGAAAAAAATTATACATTGTTTTGAATATTCGCCATGAAGATAAAGAGTTCCACTGTAATTCTGAGTTTTCTCAAAGAAGTGAAGAAAAGTTCCAAGTTCTCTTCTGAATTTTCTCAAGGAAAAGAAAAAAGTTACAGTTCAATTCTAATTTACACTAAAGAAAGTAAAAAAGAAAATTTCCACCTCAGTTCTTAATTGTCTCAAAGATATAAAAAAAAGTTTTACTTTAGTTCTGAATTTTTGAGACATGAAAAAAATTTAAAAGTTCTGTTCCAAATTTCTCCATAGAAGGCAAAAAAGAACTTACAGTTGAATTCTGAATATTCTCCACAAAGATATAAAAAGTTCCACTTTAATCCTGCGTTTTTTTCAAAGAAGTGAATAAAAGTTCTCTTCTTCATTTTCTCAAAGAAAAAAGTTACAGATCAATTCTAATTTTTTCCAAAGAAAAATAAAAGAATTCCAGTTAAGTTCTGAATTTTCTCAAAGGCATGAAAAAATTTAAAGTTCTGTTCTAAATTTTTCGTAGAAGATTGAAAAAAGTTATTCTTTATTCTGAATATCCTCCATCAAGATAAAAAGTTCCACTTTAATTCTGAGTTTTCTCAATAAATTGAAAAAAAGTTCAAGTTCTCTTCCGAATTATCTCAAAGAAAAAAATAAGTTACGATTCAATTCTAATTTTTCCCAATGAAAATAAAATGGTTCTACTTCAGTTCTCTGTTTTCTCAAAAAGATGAAAAAAAATTATAGTTCTGTTCGAAATTTATCGTTAAAGATAGAAAAAAGCTATACTTCGATTGTGAATATACGCCATGAAGATAAAGAGTTCCACTTTAATTCTGAGTTTTCTCAAGAAGTGAAGAAAAGTTCAAGTTCTCTTCTGAAAAATTTTCAATGAAAAAAAAGTTACAGTTCAATTCTAATTTTTCCAAAGAAAATATAAAAGGTTCCACTTCAGTTCTTAATTTTCTCAAAGAAATAAATAATTTAAAGTTTTATTCTAAATTTTTCTGTTGAAGATAGAAAACAGTCATACTTTGATTGTGAATATTCTGCCATCAAGATAAAAAGTTCCACTTTAATTCTGAGTTTTCTCAATAAAGTTAAGAAAAGTTCAAGTTCTCTTCAGAATTTTCTCGAAGAAAAACAAGTTACAGATCAATTCTAATTTATTCAAAAACAATAAAAATGTTCCCCTTCATTTCTGATTTTTCTCAAAGGGATAAGAAAGTAAAAGTTCTGTTCCAAATTTTTCATAGAAGATAGATAAAAGTTATACATTGATTGTGAATATAGTGGTGCGCCATTCTAAGTGAACCAACATTAACCTAAATTTTTGCATGTCTCTCTCACTGTGACTCTGCGTCTGAGCGGGTGTACTGCCATCTATAACCAGTCTAACCTATTTTTCTTAGACTGAATTGTTTTGACTTAGAAAAATATTCAATGTTTTTCTACGAATCTTTAAATGACATGAAATATGCTTACGGATGTGCCAATCGTACTCTATGCTTGCTCTTACACACAAAGTGGCTTTTCAAGTGGTACTCCATGCCAGGTCGTCGAGACTACCTAATCTACTGTATGTATTAATTCAGTAATTTTCACCCATTAGAAGGATAAACACTGCCATCATATTTAAAAAAAGAAAGTGAAAATGAATTATTCGACGAAAGTTTGTACACAAGATAAAGTCATCGTTGCCTTGATTAGTAACACAGAGATATATTTGAACTATGAAACAAGTAGTAGTGGAGATTTTATTGGGATATGTTTGCTTACGTTGTCATGACAGTGAGGGGTTAAATTCCTTCGGAGCACCCAAGAATTTCCATCATGCAAATGGTGCATACGTGAAAGTATCATTTCAAGAGAAGTTAGTACTCAAAGAGAATGCCAGCATAAAAATAATAGTTGATGAAGAGGGATAAATTCTAGCTAATTGTTCCGGTAACATGTTACCAATTAATGGATCTTATCGTCATCTTTCCGGAGTTAGCATTCGAATGAAAGCAAAGGAAAATAGAAGACATGCATACTGCTGCATTCACTCATCAGTCTCTACCTAGGAGGGATGCGAAAGTTACCAACAACAACTTTGAAGACAAAAAGAAGATGAGCAATAAGAAGAAGAAGAAAAAGATTGTTAGATCAAAGAAGGATTTCTTCTCTAAAGATGGCCTATCTCCCTCACAAAGAATCGCATCCATCCATCAGCTCATCATTGAATATATTCAATGCTGAAAATACTCATGTCAGTGTCAAGTATGGCTGCTATGAACAATTGCATCCTCAATAATCCCTGTCGGAAAATATAAACTTTCAGATATTTTCCATTGAAGATTATTTCATTGATTTATCATCAAAATTTATTGATTTAAATGTTGTGGTGAAGAAAAAGTCAGACAATACAATTCCCATTTCTGCTGATGGCCTGTCCTATGAAAAATGTATTCTAAACAACTTATTCAAACACATTAATGTATTCATTAATGGAACATTGGTGAGCACTAGCAACAATTTATCAAACTATGCAAGCTACATACAATTTATGATGGCGACTCCAAAGTCATACAAGTTCAGAGGACAGGCATTAGGCTATGAGTATAGACTGAATGTTGATACTAACGGTGAATTAACTACTGCAGTGACCAAAGAGTATCATTTAGTTGCAAAATTAAATAATGAAATATTTAATATATCTCAATGGTTGCTTCCTAATGTTAAGATTGACATAAAGTTACAACTAGCTCCATCCAATTTCATTTTGAGAAAAACACTTGCTGCAGCACCTGATGCAATTCTCATTATCACTTCAGCAATTCTTCATGTTCGAAAACAACAGGTTATGAGCTCTGTTGCATTGTCAGTGGTAAAACTGAGAGCCAATGGTAACAATATCAAACTTCTTGTCCCCCATACAGTCACCAATCAACGTCACATTGCCACTGGTTCTCGTAGTTATACCGATTCGTCATTTATCAATGGTGAAATCGCCTCAAACCTTCCTTTGGCCTTTGTGTAGAGTGCTAGTGCCGTTGGATCCTGGACTGCATCCCCCTATGATTTTAATTTTTTTTGGCTTATCTAGCCTTGTGTGCAAAGTGAATGGATTTCCCTTGTAACCTTTATCATTTGATGAAAAAACTTACAGAACTCAGAATGAATTGACTATGCAATCCCTAGATCAAGACTCACAACTATTTGAAAATGGAATAACCAATTCAATGTTTTCAAAAAATCATGGTGATGGTCTTGGACTTGTATGGCACTCAAGATATGAGCACAGTACGAACTGGGAATTTATGCTTAGAGTGCACATTTGCCGATGCTTTGACTGAAAGAATCACATTATTGTCGCAAATCAAATAATTAGCGTATTTAGTATGGATGTATATATTTCCAAATACAAATCCTATTGTATACCATCGGACTTCCTTGAAAAAATTCCAAGTATTAACAATACCATGATCATTGTTAATAGCGGCCCATCAAGCGTAAAGACAGGTCATTGGCTATGCATCTTTCAAACAGCAAAGAATATAGAATTTTTGGATCATCTTTGCCTATCACATAAATTCTACACCCCACACATCAAAAACTTTATTGAAAGCAGTGGGAAGACTATTATTCAAAATCGGAAGAGAGTGCAGGATTTAACGACTAAGACCTGTGGCTTTCATGCACTACTCTATTTCATTTTCAGATGTCGTGGCTATACTTACAAACAGTTTCTCAGCATTTCTGTTGACAATCCTTATCTGAATGACATCCTAGTAGAAAATGTGCTTAAAAGCATGTTTAATATTGATTTTAGTGCCCTAAAAATAAATTGTTCTAAGAATGTATGTAAAATGTTTATTAATAAACATAATGTATATACATAATAAAAACGACTTTCTTCTCTTTAGATTTCTTTTTCTAAGTGTAGGTATTTGTCGAGAACAACTGATGCTGGTTGAACATCTGAATTCACTGTGTACTGATCCTGATGTGCTAGGATCACATTTTCTACAATACAATGTAACTTCACTCTTATTATGCCTCTTTGTTTAGTCAAGGATACTGTTTTCATTCATATTGTAAAATTCACGTGTTTCAATTTGCTTGTTTGAAGCATTGTCACATACAGTGTTTTCAAATGCTGAATCACATTCCGTAACAGCCAACTAAAAATCAGCTTATAATAAAAGTAGCCATTGTCTTCACAACGATGACGTAAAAACCAAATTCTTTTGTTATTCCAGCAGTTGAATCGTATACCTGGTTCCTCCTCCAAAACAATTTAAAGCCACGACGATACCAGTCTCTTAGTTATAAACTAAAATCACGTTTAAGATTATTTCGAATCATACCAGGATATTTTTTCTCCCACTGATTACATTTATCATAATGACTATTGGAGCATGGGTATCTTATAAGGTGAGAGTCACACATCTCTTCAAGACAAGAATCCCAGCCTTTATTTTTTAGGGCATATCATTTCTGCAATTTACACGGGTTGCATAATCTACACTTTTCATTATTCTCGTCAATCATTGTAAAATTCTCACATGATGACCAGCTGCCCAGTGTATACATGCATAGTGGACATGTATAGAACATTTTTTCATGTGTTGACACTCTCACCTCCAAAATGAAACTGACATCCGATCGTTAAATTGATAGGGAGAGAGAGAGAGAGGAGTAAATCCTGTTTGAACAGCATCTTCTAAATTCTTGTGAAAAATCATAGTCTTAAATTTCCATGATAGTGCGTTCAAAAGCAAATTCACAATAACATTTTGTTTTGTTTCGATTAATATGTTAATAAATTGTGTAAATGCATTTGGACCACGACGTAAAAGATTCATACAATAGTCTAGTGATGATGAATCGTTTTTCATTGTATCGAAATGTATTCATTCAGAAAATATTTTCTATTGAAGAGATAAGTCCAGAAAATCATCATCTAGAATCAAACATTTTTCCATAAACACAAGGTTCTGTATTATTTCCTCTTTCTCAAATCCAACCATTTTTACAATCCTACTACTCTCACAACCAGATTCAGACTAACCAGGATTCTTTCTACTTCGAGAATATTCTCTAACCTACTATAGAATATATTTTTGATTTAGAAACATTTTTATTAAATATAATTACAATAACCATAATGATCACTGATACAAGTTATTTTCCTCAGTATATTTCACTATTGTATTTAAAGCAAATTCAAGTCTAGTTATATGCACTATATCTAGTTTTGCTGCAAAGCATAACTGCTCCTCCAATTCAAAATTGCTCAATGATATAACATATCTTGCATGCATATCATCCCGGTCAAGGCTTAGACGAGATCTTCTTGAAATTCCTACTGCTGTATTTGGTACTTTCGTCTTTGTATCATTGTTACTACTGCTCCACCATCAAGCTCTAATAGCGTAAACATACCACTAATTTTCTGTGCTAATATCTTGTCAAATAATAGAGCATAAAAACAAAAATTCACTTTATCCTGTAGTCGTCAAAAAAACCTAAGGCTATGGGTCCCCGGGACCGCAAGGACTTCATTTCCCGTGTCGGTGTTTAATCCAAAGTGACTGAAATAATCACTTTCCCAAAACGGTGTAAAGCAAGATTAACAGACAAGGTAAATGCCGAAAAGCTAGCTCAATTTCTGGCTTTTCTCTTGGAGCCTCTAAGCAAGAACCCGCCTTCTTCTGAGATGAAAATGTGGTCCTTCATGGCTGTAGTCAAAGGAATACCACAAAGCATAAACGAAGAAGATATTCAATCTGCTAACTCAAAGTGTTCCGAAGTACGCCACATAGGAAATAGTTCGGCATTTAAACTTTACTTTCAAAGCGAAAGCGAACTGGACTAGGCAATAAAAGCAGAATTCAAAATAGACTTTGACCACTTTCGTCTCGAGAAATATGTATTTATGCCTAAAAGGTGCTACCGATGTCAACAGTTTGGGCATATAGCAAAGATCTTCGGAAATGACGAGAAGTGTTTCAAGTGCAGAGAGTCACATGCCTCAACTCCTCTTTCACCTTATACCAGGCAAATCAAATGCTCAATCTGCGGTAAACCTTGTCACGTGTCTTCAAGCTTAAAGTATGAAATTGTGAGAAGTTTCATGTCAAAATAGGCTGATTCAAAGTATTAGCAACATCAGTGTGACTGTACAAATGTGTTTTTTTTCTCTCCTTATATTCCGTCTTTTGCAATTTTTGTGTATGACGGGTCATAAATAAATAAATAAATAAATTATTTATCCCAGTTTTACTTAGGCACTTTACATTTTTGCGGTAAACTTTTGTTCTTGAACTAATACAGTCTAAGCGAATGACAAATAGATACTTTGTAGCAACTTAACATTCCTCAAGTAACGTCTTCATTAAGCTCCTTTCTTAAAAAAAAAACTAAAATAAAAGTTCAATATGATAGTAAACTTATGTGTGGGTAAATATCAACAGAAATCACCGCAGGAAGTTCATGTTTGATCACTAATCAAACAAGTTCGTGGTAAGGAGCGATTCGGCTCAATAGTAACCGAAACTCAAATAACTGAATTTTGATAAAAAATATTCGGCTTTTTATCCTGAATCTAAGTTTATGAAATTCATTAAGTTTAATGTTGCCCATCAAAAGCTAAGACCCTGAGAAAATTTGCCTGATTATTTGTATGTTTGAAAAGAGACATGCAAAAAGTGAGGTTCACTTATCATGACGCGCCATACTAAGTGATCCTAAATGAACCTCACTTTTTGCATGTCTCTCCACTATGCCCGTGTGTCTTAACGGGTGTGCTGCCATCTATAACTTGAAGTGAAAATTTTTGAGCAGTTGAAAGAAGTGAAAAAGTGTCGTCATCTATGTTTTTTAGATTTAAGAAACTCACTGAGTTATTTTTTATGTTGCTGACTCCATAGTACTCTGTGACTGGTCATTGACATTAGTTCTGAAGACTTTGCTTTATATCTTGATGTTTTGGTATCAAGGACATGAAATTAAAATGTTTTTCATCTCTTGGATCCGTGTATCTTAGGCTCAATTAAGAGCAAAAATATTGTTTTATTAATTTTTGATACTGACTCATCAATTAAAAGACTTGCCAATTACCAAGTAGTTGAGTTTGTTTTATGCCAATGTGTTTTCTTTATTACTTTTTGATGCTCAATCATCAATTAAAAGACATGGAATTTACCAAGTAGTTTAGTTTGTTCTATGCAAAAGTGATTTTTTATTTATTTATGAGACTCAGTCAGAAATCAATAGACATGGAGTTTACCAAGTGGTTGAGCTTGTTCTATGCATAAAGTTTTTTGTATTAGTTTTTGTTACTCGCTCATCAATCAAAAGACTCGGAATTTACCAAGGAGCTGAGTTGGATCTATGCATGAGGTTTTTTTTATTAATTTTTGATACTCAGTCATCAATTAAAAGACTTGGAATTTACCACGTAGTTGAGATTGTTCTATGAATAAAGTTTTTTTTATGAATTTCTGATGCTCTCTCAGCAATTATAAGACTTGGAATTTACCAAGTAGCTGATTTTTTTTCTATGCTAAAGTGCTTTTTTATCAATTTTCGGTAATCAGTCATCGCTTGAAAGACTTGGAATTTACCAAGTAGTTGAGTTTGTTTTGTGCTAAAAGCACTTTTTTATTAATTTTTGTTACTCACTCACTAATTGAAAGACTTGGAATTTACCAAGCAGTTGAGTTTGTTCTATTCTAAAGTGCTTTTTTATTAATTTTTTTACTCACTAACCAATTGAAAGACTTGGAATTTAGCAAGTAGCTGAGTTTGTTCTATGCTAAAGTGGTTAATTTTTGATATTCAGTCATAAAATAAAAACTAAGAATTTACCATGTAGTTGAGTTTGTTCTATGCAAAAGTGCTTTTTTATAAGTACAATTTCAACAATAAACGTAATCAGCAACGATCTATACATAGCCATGGGGCCTAGGGGCATGTCTATCTAGTTCCATCAGAAGTGGAGAATGAGGGAAGGGCCAGGACATAATTTTCATGGTAACAGTGTTGACTGAGGAATCGAATGGTATCACCTACAGGGTTACAACCAAAGTAAAAAAGAAATCACCATCATCCCAACCAAAAATCCTCGAATTGGGCATACACCTATAAGATGCGGTAAACAGTAGGAAGGAGACACTATGAAGTGGGGGTAAAGTTTGCATGCAAAATGTGCTAGGTACAACTATTCTGCATATTATGAAGCAAGAATTGTTGGTACTGTTCTATTAGCTAGGCAACACGCGAGACAGCCACTCGAGAATAGCAAAGATCAAATAGGCTTTACCCGGTAATTATTTGAAAAAAACTACGTTTTCTAAAGAGTTAAAGAGGCTGAGTTACCGGGTCGAACCTTAAAACGTACAGGGATTAGGAGGCACAGTTGGGGGGCTGCCGGCCCCCAAACCCCCTGCTTTCGCAGCCTTTAAATAAAAAAAAAATTCTTTAAACTGAAAGTAAGGAGCTACATTAAATCTTAAAACGAACAGAAATTATTCCGTATATGAAAGGTGCTGTGCCCTCCTCACCGCCGCGCTCGTTACGCTCAAGTTTTTATTGTTTAAAAAAAAGAGTTGTGAGAAAGTCAAACTTTAGCGTAAAGAGCGAGGCGTTGAGGAGGGCACAGCTCCTTTCATATACGGAATAATTTCTGTTCGTTTTAAGATTTAATGTCGCTCCTTACTTTCAGTTTAAAGATTTTTTTTTATTTAAAGGCTGCAAAAGCAGAGGGTTTGGGGGGCGGCAGCCCCCCTTTTTATTGAAGTATATATATATATATATATATATATATATATATATATATATATATATATATATGTATATATATATATATATATATATATATATATATATATATATATATATATATATATATATATATATATATATATATATATATATATGGTACTTATGCATTATAATTAAACCAACGCTAAAGACTGAAGACTGTACAAGAAAACCAGACATGAAACCAGAGAAACGGGTATTTGCTAGATAAATTGATGGCAAAGCGTGGTTTTTCATTGAGTTTACAATATTCAAAACGATTGTTTTTTGGGGTTTAGGGGGGGGAGGTACCTAGGTTACGTCAGGTTAGGTTACGTATTTAAAATATGCTATGCTTACCCCCCCCCCCCTAATGTGCACATATATAGCAAATTTATTTCTAAACTATTATATATTCATCCTATTTTATTTTATTTCATTAGGACTAACCAATCTTGGCTTCTTTCATGTATAGCGCTGGTTTATATATATATATATATATATATATATATATATATATATATATATATATATATATATATATATATATATATATATATATATATATATATATATATATATATATATATATATATATATATATATATATATATATATATATATATATATATATATATATATATATATATATATATATATATATATATATATATATATATATATATATATATATATATTATCCAGAATGGCATCCTGAATCTAAATATAAGATTCATTTGCATTACAAATGAACTTTACCCCCATATTAGCCATATGGTGGATGTCCTTAACATAGGCGCTATAACAACTAGCCTAAGTACCAAATTTTTATACAATTTTTTAAGTTTTTTGCGACCCCCCCCCCCCCCACCTCTTGAACAAAATCTTGGGTAAAGTTCTAATTTAGCTACTTTTGGTTATCTTGGAAATGGGTTAAGGGGTTAGGTTTGGAAAATGAAACTTTCAGGGATGGGTCCACAGGCTAAAGTATGTCCCGGGAAGGTATTTTGAATTGCTAACCTCCACTCCTTCTCCCTCTAGAGAGTCCTGAAACTTGCCTACATGGCAGGTCTATATCTAAAGATAAAGTCTAAAGATAAAAATCAATATATCTAAACTCACCAAGGTTACACAAATCCCAGTTTTGAACCTAGCTGACAAGTATGACAACTTTTAGAATACGCTCGAGGCCCAAGGTAAAAATGATATGAAAATTTCACCGTCTTCAGCCCCACGACTCTGTGCAAGATGAATCATAGGTAAACGTGTTTTAGGTCGAAATTGTATTTTTTTTTTTTTTTTTTTTTTTTTTTTTATTGAAGTATTTTCTGGTCACTTAAATTCAAAAGTTTTCTGGAAACACAATTCGATGAATGACGCAACCAAGGAAAGACTGATACAACGGAAATGGCAAAAATAAACTGCTGAATTTTCTTTAAACGAGAATTTGTGATTTTATGCAGTTGCAATTTCCACATAATTTTGAACTGACTTTCTGATTTTAGATTGGATAAAACAAATATACAGAAAGTCTAATAACCCATTGAATACATGCATGGGGGGGACTGGTCTACCTGAATTATGTCATTCCCTAGTAGTATTCTGAAGTATCCGTCGTAAAACTTGTTTTATTATATTTCCGAATATTGTATATTTTGCTGTATGCGATAAATTATGATTGACAAAGAGCCCCTAATTATACAAATGACCCATATAAAACATAATCCGTCAACAAATTTCAACAGAAAAAATATGGATATACAGAGCTTTGCTGAAGTCAGTATCATACTAAGCTTTTCAATCTGTAAAAGTCAGGGGGCTCAAGGAGAAGCCCTGAGTCTATGCTTCTATAGGCTATACACATCCTAGGGGGGATGGGGATGAATTGTCAAAAACACTAGTAAATCCATAAAAATGAACAAAAGTTAACAGTATAAAAATGCCTCTCTTTTTGTTCTAGCATGTCTACTGAAGAGCTGTTATTCCAGACGTTTTCCAAGAGGCAGGGAGCAAGAGGGAGGAGGGCAACTGCCCCCCCCTAATAATGTAATAAAAACTATTATATATCCCATGCCCCTTGACTATCCATATATAGAACCCTCTTGCCGCCCCCCCCCCCTCCCCAATAAAAAGGTTGGTGATTCGCTCGGGCGAAAAGGGCTCTTTTTTATACACATTTCAAAATTTTAGTTATTCGATGAAATTCCGTTTTTCAGTATAAATTCTCTTTCTCATTGAAGCGGTTGACGTGCTTTGAAAAACATAGTCAAGGGTACCGGCAGAAAATTTTCCAGGGGAGGGGGGCAAATGCCAAAATATCAGTGGTGGTTGGGTGACAGGGACTATATTTCAGGAATTTTTTTTCGTAGGAATAAGTTTATTTTTAAATGCTTTTAGGAAAGAACTCTCAAATAAAAAGATCAATTAAATCGCCTGCAAAATGAAACAAACTACAGTAAATTGTAAACCGCAAGGATTCCTGGCAAAGCGATCAATTTGTTTAATCAATAATATATTTAATTATTATGAAAATAATCTTAAAAGAAAATCAAACTCAAACCAAAATTACGGAAAGACTGTTTTCGTAGATTATAATAGATGTAGACTTGTCTTTATACAATTTCCTGCGCCTTAGAATAGTTTCCACAAGGAGTAACAAATTGACCCTCTTTCTTTTTATTGTCCTATTCAACTAAATAAAATGAACAGGTTCAAAAAAAATTTCGTCACAAGAGAACCTCATCAAATAGTTTGTGATAAAAAAAAACCAGAAGTGAAGAGTTACTTGGACCAATATTCATTGAAGCTAAAAATGGAATTCTCGTGACAATTGCAACACCGGCAGTGCTGGCTTTTTATGCTAATTCTAAATATTTAAAATCTTTCAGTTTATTGTTACCGACCCAAAACCAAAACTCTGAGAAAAATGGCCTGATTTTTCAAAAAAGGGACCCCCCCCCAAAAAAAAGCAAGAGATCTTATTGAAAATCTCTTTACGGGATACATCATATCAGAGAACCCTAGCGTAGAGGTTTCAAGCTCCAATCTTCAAAATGTGGAATTTCACTTCTTTTTTTCAGAAGAAACATTGTCGATGTATGTTTATTTGTTTTATTTTTTTCTCAGGGATGAATGTATCAAACCAAAGGTCCAAGATCATTGGGAGGGAGCTCATTCAAACGTAAATTTAAAGCTCTTTTTTAAGTGACCGTAGAAATTGGACCAGGGGAAAGTCTTGTTTTCTTGCTATTTTAGGGCACAAAACTACGACTTTACCCCAAAAAGGATGAATTTGCAAATAGTTTAAAATTCTGAAAACTAATTGATTTAAAAGTATGAGTAACTATATTTTAGTTTTCCAGTTGTAAAAGAACCAATGCCACGCGGTGGCAGTAAGCGATTCAACCAAGTTTATTCGCTTTACTTGTAATGAAATTAGGCTACGTTTGGTGATCTGTAATTGCGGATCTGTTACAATGAGGGTGGTGAGTCATTAGGTGGGGGTAGGGTAGATTCCTAAAAAAGTACATTTTAATGTTCAAACTGCTTACTCTTCACGAGGCTTCAGATAAATGTTGAAAGAGGTAGGGGGGAGTAGGAAATAATTAAATTGTTTCGCTATACAGCAAAAATGTTACATTATCGTTTCTACCGGCACAGAAGTAGTAACCGCATATGGAATTTTCTTACGCCCCTGTACCAAACAGGTTTCTGGTAGGTATAGTATTCTACCGGTCCTATAGGTAAACATTTCTACAGGGCATTACACCTTTTCAAAGAGCTCCCCCGCATTCCGGGCCAACCAGATATGTTTCTAGGCCAACCAGACATGGTCTTATACTTTTGAGGACTTGTCTTTCACTTTGATGAAGGACAAGTTTTTCTGACGCAATTTTTCAGGGATACATTCACGGGTTTTTGAAGCACTTTCATCATAACATGTTTTATTATTATTTTTTTGGCAATTGAAATTTTTTTGTGGGTACATATGGAATCCGGTTAATAGCCTGTAGCTTAAAGGTATCTGAGATCTCGCCCCAGTATCGCATACACTATTAGAGATATCAAGTAATTTTTTCTTTACATGGTGTTCGTTCAATTGAAAGCGAGGATTTCTGTTAAATAAATAATTGTTATACCTTTTAAAATAGCTTTACGGGGTTTGAGGGACTCTGTCGTTTTATTCCGTGTGATTTTTTCTTTACATGGTGTTCGTTAAAAAAGGGAGGATTTCTGTTAAATAAATAATTATTATATTTTTTACGTTCAATTTAAATCGATGATTTATGTTAAATAAATAATTGTTATACCTTTTAAAATAGCTTTACGGGGTTTGAGGGGCTGTGTCGTTTTATTCCGTGTTATTTTTTCTTTACATGGTGTTAGTTAAAAAAGCGAGGATTTCTTTTAAATAAATAATTCTTATATTTTTTCCGTTAAATTGAAAGCGAGGATTTCTGTTAAATAAATAATTGTTATACCTTTTAAAATAGCTTTACAGGGTTTGAGGGGGGCTCTGTTGTTTTATTCCGTGTGATTTTTTCTTTACATGGTGTTCGTTCAAAAAGCGAGGATTTCTGTTAAATAAATAATTCTTATATTTTTTACGTTCAATTTAAATCGAGGATTTCTTTTAAATAAATAATTGTTATAACTTTTAAAATATCTTTAAGGGGTTTGAGGGACTCTGTTGTTTTATTCCGTGTGATTTTTTCTTTACATGGTGTTCGTTCAAAAAGCGAGGATTTCTGTTAAATAAATAATTGTTATACCGTTTAAAATAGCTTTACGGGGTTTGAGGGACTCTGTTGTTTTATTAATTGTTATACCTTTTAAAATAGCTTTAGGGGGTTTGAGGGACTCTGTTGTTTTATTCAGTGTGATTTTTCTTTACATTGTGTTCGTTCAAAAAGCGAGGATTTCTGTTAAATAAATAATTCTTATATTTTTTCCGTTCCATTGAAAGCCAGGATTTCTGTTAAATAAATAATTGTTATACCTTTTAAAATATCCTAAAAGTTGGGTTGATCTAGGTTCACTTAGAGTGGTTCATATCTCTCTCACTATGACTCTGTTTGTGTGTCGTGTCTGTGCGTGTCTCGTCTCTATGAGTGTGTCATCTCTGTGGGATTCTTTTTTGAAGTTTCTACGACAACACCTTCTATAAAAACCTTATATTCCCATAGGGCATAACTGAAAATCCTTGCCCGGAGGGTTGTGGGGAATGTCCTCTTCAAAAACATATTTTCTATCTGGAAATCATCCACGCTGAACAAAATGGCTATCTCAAAATTTTGATTGGATGTGTTTAGGGAAATGATATTCTTGGGGGGGGGGGCTAGTTGCCCGCAAATCACTTTCGACAATTAAAAAGGGCAGTAGCCACACCAATTTCCAATCGAATGAGCCCTTTTTGAAGTTTCTACGACAACTCATACGATACGAAGTGCCTGTCGGAGAAAAAAGCACACATTGTGGCCACATCATTCTTTACTTAGGCAGCGTGCTAGCGCTACCTATGATTTTAAACGAGCCACTCGTTAGCTCTTAAGTATTGACACATTTAAGATCCCGTCTTAAATTTTACCATCTTTATTCTTATTATGATTCTGAAAAAATATATTTGTTAAGCAGAAAAAACGAGGATAATTCCAGACAGTGAAAAAAAGGAAGATATATTTTGGTCAAGGCCTGCGTTTGACTATCCTCAGATTGACTTGACTTACTTGACTTATGTCCCATCAGTCCTTGAAGGTTGTATTGGGGCCTCTTCTTTAACCAGTTCATTGATGTGCCTCCTGTAGGTGCTTCTGTTGTCAGCCAGGCGGCAGAGTTGTGGCAGGTTGTAAGGTGAGAAGTTTTCTTTCCATCTCTTCGGAGGGCGACCTCTGGGTCAAGAACCGTGTACTCGTCCATCGAAGGCTATCTTCAGGAGACGAGTACTAGCCATGCGTTGGGTATGTCCAAACCATTTGAGTTGTTATAGTTTTATTTTGTCCAGTATTGTAAATTTGACTTTCAGATTATTTAGAAGCTTGGAGTTGGAGATTCTGTGATGGAAGGTGATACCAGCGATGTGTCGTAGTGATTTGGTTTCAAAGGTAGCTAGGTGGCGTTGATCGTCTGTTTTAAGCGTCCAGGATTCACAGGCATAGATGGCGATTGGAATAATAAGGGAGTAGAAGAGTCTCGTTTTGAGAGTTGTTGTTAAGTTCTTATTCCTCCAGATGGACGTCAGAGCTTTAAAACTGGAGTTTGCAAGTGTCAGGCGTCTCTTGATGTCTTTGAGTTGGTTGTTATCATATGTAAGTAAGCTCCCAAGGTAGGTGAAGCCTCCACCCACTCAATGGTACCTTCACCAAACTGAAGGCTGAGATTTACCTGTGAATCGAATTTGCGTGAACAGCGCATGGCTTTTGTTTTTGAGGTGTTGATTGCCATCCCGAAGAGGTTGGTGGACGAGTGAACGCTGTTACCCTGAGATTGTAGATCTTGAAGGGACTCGGCTATTAGGACTATATCATCAGCATATGCCAGTTTGTCTATCACCACTCCTCCGACAAGGGCGCTGGGTGGGTTGTCTGTGAGTGAAAGGGCTGCAGTTAGGAAGAGATTGAACAGCTCCGGTGATATTAGGCAACCTTGAAGCACTCTAGTAGAGGCTTTGAAGCTCTCGATAAGTCCTTCTCCAGTCATGATGCGACTTCTGAACTTCTTATACATGTCTTTGATCAGCGAGATCAGGTTGGATGGGATGCAAAAGTGAAGAAGGATGTGCCATAGACCTTCTCTCCATATCCTATCAAAACCTTTATTAAAGTCTATGAAGAGGTGGTAGATGCTGCGGCCAAGTTCGCTATACTTTTCCATGATCTGCCGAACAGTGAATATCTGATCAATTGTTGATCTATTAGGTCGGAAGCTGGCTTTGTATTCCGGAATTAACATTGAGGAAATGGCTCGTATACGCCCAAGCATGACTCTGTTAAGATTTTTGCCGCATGACTGGTTACACATACTGGGCGAAATCTGTTGCCTACACCTTTAGAACCTTTCTTATGAAGAAGAATAATTGCTGTTTTACTCCAGGGTAAAGGAAAGTGACGTTTTTCCCAAACGGCTTTGGCACTTTTGTGGTAAAGGTCAAGGAGTGGTTTGCAGTTTACTTTCAGTAGTTCGGGCTGGATTCCATCGGGGCCGGCAGCTTTGTTTGTTCTCAAGTCTCTGATAGCTGCTTCTATTTTAGAGTGAAGAGGGGAGGACTTGGATCTGTAGAGTTTATAGGGAAAGTGTTGAGAATTGTTGGGTTGGGGTGGATGTCCAGATTCAGTTTATTTTTAAAATAATTTTTCCATCGAGAACGGATTCCGTTTGTGGATTATATTTGGTTTCCCTGTTTGTTGAGAAGGGAAAACACCTTGATGCACTTCTTTTTGGCCAAGTCCCGTACTCTTCTATACATGTAGTGGGGGACTTCTTTCTTGAAGGCCGATTCACATTGATCACACGTTTCTTTAATAAAAGCACGATGAGCACGTCTGATGGATTTCTCAACAGCTCGTTTGAGTTGCTTGTATCGGTCCCTACTTTCTTCATCCTGCTTGTTCGTGAGTTGGCGCTTTTCGTCCCAGAGTGAAATGATCTCGTCTGTTATCCAAGGTTTCTGAATGTTTCTTTGGGTACCCAGTGTGGAATGAGCGACATCACATAGGATATTTGTGCTGCTAGTCAACAGGTTGTCAATATCTTCCTTAGACAGGATAGGTGAAGATCTCGACGTGAACTCCGAAATTTTTTCGGATAGAATGGTGAAATAGGTCATACGAGTGTTTTCGTCTTTCAGTAGATCTACTCGAAACTTGGGGGTTTTCAGAGATAACTTTGATGCTGTTTTAAGTCTTGTTTTGAACCTAGACATGACAAGCGGCTGGTCGCTGTCAAAGTCACCACCAGCTAGCGTGACTGTGTTTAGGACAGACGTTTTCCAACGTCTAGACACGAGGATGTAGTCTTTTAAGTTTTTTGTTTTTCCATCTGGTGAGGTCCAGGATGTCTTACGGCCAGGTCTGCGCTTGAACAGCGTGTTCGTAATGACTAAATCGCTGTCTCTGCAGAATTCGATAAGGCGTTCTCCTCTTCTGTTCATTTTTCCATGTCCAAATTTGCCCATTATATCCTCGTGTCCTGTTTGGTTGTTTCCGACGATGGCGGTGAAGTCACCAATGACAATGATGATGTCCTTTTTAGGGACAGAATCAACTAGGCTTTGAAGATGGAGATAGGAACTTTCCGACTTTTTATCGTTACATCTGGAACTTATAGTGTATACTTGGATGAATGTGAGATTGGTGGTTGAGTCTTTTAGGCAGATGACGATGATCCAGCCCGCGAGTGAGGTTACGAATATCAAGGACTTTCTGGCTTTATTCGACATTAGGAAACCTAGACCTTGTCGATGTTTCTTATAATTACGTCCCGAAAGTAGAAGGGTAACATCTCCATGTTTCTCTTCACCAGTGACTGGAAGATGGGTTTCGGCGAGACCGATAACGTCCCAGCTGTACCGTGTTATCTCTCTTAGGAGTAGGTCTATTTTTCCTTATTTAGCGAGGATTCTAGTGTTGAGGGTACCTATTGACATAGTTATTTTTGGAGAAACAATAGCCTCCAGGGTTGGAGTTGTCAACGTAGATATATTCGCGCGATTCACGGTTGTCGAGTCGTCGGCTGCCCCGGACGCGGTATCTCTTAACGCACTATCGTCGGTTACCCCGGACGCGGTAGCACTGATTCTTATATTTGATCTCTTATTCGTATTCATATTCATCATTAAAATTAAAGAATGGGTTTCTTGGCTGGCTTCGGGACAGTGATAAGCGACTCCTCTCTGTCCCTAGCAGGGGCCGACTGTATTTATTAACGATAGTGCGTCCTTTTGGTGTCCTGTAACACCAGCAATTTAACCCATTACTGGGGGAAGATTTGTGACTGACGGGACGTATCCATACGCCGATGGGCCCTGCCCAGTGCACATTAGAGGGGTCGTCCTCCTCCTCCGTCTGAATTTAATGCCCCCAGACGAGGGTGCTCCAGCAATGTTTCAAGACCCCCAGAGACTGGGTCCTCCCTTGGTCCACGCCTCACTACCCATGAGGTACCCTACATATCTGCAGGGCGTTCCCCTATCCGCCACCTGGGGACGCGCTGAGTGGCCTGGGAAAAAATACCATGAAAGTCCTTGCGGCAAAATAATTACTTTTGTGTACTGAGGACGGTCGAGCAGATGTCTCGACCGAAATATTTTCATTTTTTCACTGGCTCGAATTATCCTCGTTTTTTCTTCTTCGTTTTTTTCTTTGTCATGAATACCCAGTGTAGTCTATTTTTTGGCGCATCCCCCCCTCCTCAATTTTTTGGCATTCGATGAAATTTTCGTCGAAGCGCGAAAACTTGGGCAGAAATTTAGCAAAATTCCTGATTTCTGCAGAAAATTCGACATAAATCAGGTAACGATTCGGTAAAATCTACGAAGATCCCCCCCCCCGCCATAAGCTGAGGCTCGGGACGCTCCTAGAAATAGGTAAAGGAAAAAAAATCGCTTTGTGGAATAAAATCATTGAGCTCTCTTTATTTGATTATTTGAAAAAAACTAGGTTTTCTAAAGAGTTAAAGAGGCTGAGTTACAAGGTCGAACCTTAAAACGTACAGGGATTAGGAGGCACAGTTGGGGGGCTGCCGCCCCCAAACCCCCGCTTTCGCAGCCTTTAAATAAAAAAAAGTTTTTTAAACTGAAAGTAAGGAGCGACATTAAATCTTAAAACGAACAGAAATTATTCCGTATATGAAAGGGGCTGTGCCCTCCTCAACGCCTCACTCTTTACGCTAAAGCTTTTATTGTTAAAAAAAAAGAGTTGTGAGAAAGTCAAACTTTAGCATAAAGAGCGAGGCGTTGAGGAGGGCACAGCCCCTTTCATATACGGAATAATTTCGGTTCGTTTTATGTTTTAATGTGGCTCCTTACTTTCAGTTTAAAAAACTTTTTATTTTATTTAAAGGCTGCGAAAGCGGGGGTTTGGGGGCGGCAGCCCCCAACTGTGCCTCCTAATCCCTGTACGTTTTAAGGTTCGACCTTGTAAGTCAGCCTCTTTAACTCTTTAGAAAACCTAGTTTTTTTCAAATAATTTCTGCACGTTTTTGTACAGTTTATTACTTATTATTGCTTGACTAACTGTCTTTAACAGCCCCCCAACTCTGCCTCCTAATCCCTGTACGTTTAAAGGGTCGACCTTGTAACTCAGCCTCTTTAACTCTTTAGAAAACGTAATTTTTTTCAAATAATTTAAAAAAGAAACTGAGTTTCTTTTTTAAAGTTTAAATTAAGTATATAAAAAGTTTGCTCTGACGGTGAATCGAACCCGAGTTTTCCGCCTGACAGTCTGAAGTATCAAGCGCTGGACTAACGAGACACAATTATAATTTTTTTTAGTTAATGGAATCTATTTTCGCAAAGCAAATTCCCACAAAACTTGATATTTGGTTTTTGGAAAACAGGGAAGAAGTGATCAGATTGAGCTGAAATTTCGAGGATAAGCTTCCAGGCCCCAGGAAAGCTTATCCTCTAAATTTCAGCCCGATCAAACAACGTTAAAGGGGGGTTGTGGTGGGAAAAATTAACATGGGCTCTTATAGGAAAACAAGGTTTTTCGTAAATGTAAACTCGGGGGATATTTTTTTCGGTCTGAAAATATCAAAAGGCCCTAACAGGTCAAATTCTGCTTCGAATGAGTCCTCATTCACCCGGATCAGTTGCCAACTGTGGCCTATAGGCGTGGTTAAGAAAAAAAAAGAAATGATGATGATGAATTTTAAGTTGCTATCTTTGGATTCTTGAAAACAGGCAAGGAGTTATCGGATTGAGCTGAAATTTCGAGAATAAGCTCCCGGGCCATGGGAAAACTGACCATCTAAATTTCACCCAAATTGAACAACGTTAAAGGGGGGCTATGGTGGGATAGTTGAAACTTCCGGCCCAGTTTACCCCATGAACATAAATTCGGAGGAGGATGAAATTTTGCAAGTTTCTTAGTTTGAGCTTGGGCTACAAAATGCAATTACCGCCGTCTCTCTGCGACCTCTAGGACCTGAAATCGCTTAACATTCTGGTGGGTCGCCTCTTTATAGAGGCACAAGTGTGCCTCCTTGATTTCCAAGAAGTTCCAACCCTGTGTGTTCATGGAGAGTGCTGGGCATCTAAAATGTTACTTGCGATGATTAGAATGAACTCAGATCCGTTCAAAAAGGGGAGGGGAGAGTTCAACCGGGTCAGCTACCCCGGGGCGTGACTGGGGGTTTAGCTATTCCCGAATTTTTGCAGACACACAATTTTGATAACCTAAAAAAACATAATATCTTGGTTTAGCTCGCACTTAACCGTGCCGAGATTACAAGTCCCATAGAAGCTTATAGTGCAAAACTGTTCTAGAATAATGCGAAAATGTTCTGGTAAAACAGACAGAAAAAGTGTTTGTTTAACCCCCTCCCCGCAAATTAACGTGAAAAAATGAAAAGTCTCCTTGTCCTACTTCTCCTTTTCCTAGCATTCCATATAATTTTAATTTCATACCCCAAGCCGTTCTTGAGATATTAAGGATACGCTATGTCAATTACCTGGATACTTACAGTGTTTTCTGATTTATCTCTCCCCCCCAAGTAAAAGCTTCAGGTCCACTTAACCCCTCATCTCAAGCCTCCATAATGTTTCCACTGTAATTCCTAAAGCCATTCCTGGGGTAAAACATGTGTTGAACAATGACCAGCTTAAATGACTTATGATCCTTGCCCTAGATGCCAATTTCAAGATCCAGTTGAGAAGGTCTAATATTCAGTAGCATAATTTATAAATTCTTCAAAGGAAGTCTTGTAGTGAATTGTGTAGTCATTAAATATAGTTAAAGCCGAATCAGAATAAAAAACCGTTCCGCCAATTTGAAAAAAGTTTAGGATTTGGTTGGTTTTCGAACAAGAGTATATTTTTATTCTTCTCTCCTTTTTGAAATCCAAGTCAATTTTCTGGAACGGATATTTTGAAATGCGAACTTAGTTAACTTTGTGCTTTTTTAGTTTTGCCAAATTGGGTCGATTCGAACTAAAAAAGTGAAATCTGCTTCTGGCCTAAAATAAGTTTTTCGCCTACTGAATTGACTGTTTTTGCGTTGGCTTGACCTGTTTTATTCTTCATCTTTTTTCACTAAAGTTGAACGGTGAGCAATAAACTAAGCAAAATTTGGCCATTATTACAAGAGTTTAATAATCTACTTTCAACTCACGGCTTCTTAGAAATACTTTTAACTAAGAATTGTTCATCTGAGCTAAAGTTTTCATCTAAGTTTTAAAACAAAAAAAACGATTGAAGATATTATCCCCCAGTTTTCAGTATGCAAAATTCGCAAAAGAGCAAAACTATTGTGGCTTTGTTGCTATTATTGGGGCTATTATTGAGCAAAACTATTAGATCCAATCAGTTCAAATCTTTTGTCAATGCATAACATTTTGAGGTTGTTTTATGAAAGAAGAATTTTGTTACAGAAAAGGACGCTTTGTGATCCCCTGAATTCAAAATATACCGCTTTGCGGCATACTGATTGACAAATTACGGTTAAGATGTATCTTATAAAATGAAATCGATCTTAAAAGTACAAAATATGATTTTTAAAAGGATTTTTTTATTGCTGTTAGCCACTTCAAATAATTATCAAACTACGAGCATTCTGCAAGAAATAAAGCTCTTTAAGAACGTCTTGTGAAATTTTTGATGGGCCTAGCCTATCCCCCCGTTAAATATGCCACTACCTACTCTATCTGTAAGCTCTTATTCAGATTTTCTGGTTAAAAATCAGTATTGATAGACGTTTACAAAGTTAGTACTTTGCTTAGCACACCGAAATCAAAAAATCATTGCAAAAGCATAAGGCTAAACATTGGCAGACTGGCGAAACACTGCCGCGCCGATGGTACCGATGGTACAAAACTCACATATTAAATAAACACTTCCATGCACTGAATGTCTATAATGATTCAACTCGCCTCCTCCCAGTGTATAAATGGAATTATATTAAATAAACACTTCCATGCATGGAAGTGTTGAATCATTATAGACATTCAGTGCATGGAATTGTTTATTTAATATGTGAGTTTTGTTTCTTATTTATTTATATTTTTTCTTTTGTTTTTTTTTGTTTTTTTTTTTCTTTCTCTTTATGTGTTTAGTATGTTTTATTGTGATGTAAGTTAAGTTTTTTTTTATTTATTTTATTTTATTTTTTTTCCGTTGAGAAAGGCTCCCGGATGTGGGGCCGAAATATTAGGAGCTTTTGTGCATAATTAATTGTTTTGTATTTCACTGCTTTATAGAAAATTAAAACCCGTTTTTCTTGTTTAAAAATTTTTTTGTTTTTAATGGAAAAGCAGTGTGGTCTAAGAAATTATGTTAAGTTCTTATAATGACAGCTGTACATTTGGAACACGTTAGCCACCTTGACATATTCACTCACCACTTAGCCAAAATACTACGTCGGTTTAGCCATTAATAGGCACGACAAAAAATTCAAAGCTGCTTTTGTGCATCAAGATAATATACGACTCTTCAGAAAGATTAAATAAAAAAAACAAGTTTTTTAAACTGAAAGTAAGGAGCGACATTAAAAATTAAAACGAACAGAAATTATTCTGTATATGAAAGGGGCTGTCCCCTCCTCAACGCCTTGCTCTTTACGCTAAAGTTTTTTTATTGTTTTAAAAAATAAAGTTGTGAGACATAGTCAAACTTTAGCATAAATAGCGAGGCGTTGAGGAGAGGACAGCCCCTTTCATATACGGAATAATTTCTGTTCGTTTTAAGTTTTAATGTCGCTCCTTACTTTCAGTTTAAAAACTTGTTTTTTTTTTATTTAATTTCTGATCGTTTTTTAGTAATGCCGCTTTGATTTTGGATCACCGTCATTGAATAAGTAAACAAAATTTGCATAAAAATTTTATTTTTCTTTTGCTAAATGGCTGTCTCTAAATTTGGTTCTGACGTAATTTACAAATTAACTTACGTAACGAATTTCTATATTCGTATATTTTCTTCTGGCAAAAAATACAAAATTGCAGATTTTTGCTGATAAGAACTTGAAACCTATTTTATAGGGTTTTTTGATACGCACAATCTGACGGTGTGATTTTCATTAAAATTCTTTCACTTGTAGGGGATGTTTCCCCCCTCTTTAAAAAACCAGGTAAATTTTCTCAGGCTCATAGCCTTTGATGAGTAATACTAAACTTAATAAAATTTATATATTTAGAATCAGCATTATAAGCCCATTCTTTTGATACATTTATTGACATCAAAATTCCGTTTTTAAAAGTTTTGATTACTATTGAGCCGTATCGCTTTTTTTTATTATTGTTTTTGTTTTATTACGTATATGTTATTACGTATATGATGGGGTTCTCCCCTTAGTAAATACCACGCTCTTTACGTTAAAAGTTAAAAAAAATTTAATTCACAAACACCTGAATCACAAAGGCCGCTTAAATAGAATAGATAGCTCTTTTGAAAGCACTAAAAAAAAAACTGTAGCATAAAGAGCGAGGTATTGACTTGGGGGAGAACCCCCTCATATACGTAATAATTTCTGGTTCGTTTTAAGTTCTAATGTTGCTTCTTACTATCAGCTGAAAAAACTTCTTTTTTTAAAATTTAATTTCTGATCGTTTTTTAAATAATGCTTGGAAATCCGGCGCCCCCTTCATAGAAATGTCCCTTACCCCAAAGAAACATCCTCCATGGAAAGATTCTCCCGAGTCACCCCCTCCTCCAGCCCCCAACCAGAAAAAAATTCTTCCTGTAAATGTCTGCAGACCTCCCAATAACCAATACAATATGTAAGCAATGGGCAAAGTTCATAACTTGCAGCCCTTCCCCTGGGAACTGTGGGAGATTAAGTCATCCTAAAAGACATATTTATTAGATTTTCAGCTATGCTGAACAAAATGGCTATCTCAAAATTTTAATTGGGTGACTTTGAGAAAAAAATGAGAGTGGGAGGCAGCCTAGTTGCCCTCCATTTTTTTGGTCACTTAAAAAGGACACTAGAACTTTTAATTTCCGTTCCAATGAGCCCTCCTACGATGTTCTAGGACTACTGGGTCAATACGATTACCCCTGGAAAAAGAAAAAAAACAACAAACATATTAGGTTTATTAAGGTTTTATAGCTTTTAGGGGGTCTTTCCCTCTTTTTTCGAAAATCAGCCTAATTTTCTCAGGCGCTTAACTTTTGATGAGTAAGATTAAACTTGATGAAACTTATATTTTTGAAATCAGAATTAAAATTTGATTCTTTTGATGTATCTATTGGTATCAACATTCCGTTTTTTAGAGTTTTGGTTACCATTGAGCCGGGTCTATCCTTACTTACAGTTTGTTACCACCAACTGTTTGAAAATAAGTTTATCCGGAATAGAAATTTAAGTGCTTCCGGAAAATGAAATCTTCAATGGAAAAGTCAAATTGAATTTCTTGCTGAAATGTGGAAGATTTTTGGAATTTGCTTTTTCAAATATTGTTTTATTAAGCGGCATTCACAAGCGTGTTTAGATAGAATCCCATGTCTAGACACGTGTTTTGCCAGAATTCAATGTCTAGGCATAAGTATAATTTATAATTATACTAAAATTCATAAGTAAAATTCGGTGCTTAGATAAAACTACAAATTTAGTTTCAAATTGTCATTTCTAGCCAATTGAGAGAGCTTATGCCGGCAAAACTTTCAAAATTGTAATCCATATTTTAACTGTCACAAGGTAACGGATGAGATAAGCCAGACAATTGCCTTAGACAATTGCTTCACTATTATGTCTGGTGTTGCATATTTGCCTGAAATGAAAAAACAATAAATGAGAAAACAAAAATTAAATTTCAGTTTTAAAATGTAAACAAAAATGATGAAAATAATGGAACTTGACACATTCTGATTGGCTGTAATCGAAAATCCTAGACATTGAGTTCTAGAGTCTAGAACTCAATGTCTAGCCAAGCGCCTTGTCTATCGTGTTTAGCCAAGCGCCGAATTTTACTTGTGAACGGTTGTTGCCTAGACATTGAAATCTGGCTAGACACGTGTCTATACATTAGATTCTAGCTAGACACGCTTGTGAACGCGGCTTTACACAAATTTTGCATTTCATGTAAAGTGTTGAAAACTTTTATCTAGACAGATAAGGGTCAATCTGTGAGAAATTACACATTTTTTTAGTACATATGCCCATTGGGGAGAAAAAGGCTTAAAAGTGCCGCACACACAAAGTTTTTTCAACACCCATTTACCAAATCGGTTTTGATTTGTAAAATAACAGTGCCGGTTTGAGCTTGAATATTTTTTAGTTTTTGGTGCCGAATTTCATTCTGATCATAAAAAAAGAACTCCTCAATCGTTTCCTTCTCTTGAGCATGAAAATCAAAAGAACTAAATAATAACAATTATATATTTTATAATAAAAGAGCTTCATAATTTAATAATGAAAGATTTTAAAATTTTACTAACTTTCTTTTAATGAAATAAGAGTTTAAAAATAATAACATTTTAGCAATAAAAAAAATTTAATGATAATAATAAGAGAACTAAGTAATAAGCTGAGATCAATCATGCAACTATTGATCACCTGCAGTTTACTATTGATGTCCATGATATATTATTTGAAAATCTCCTACAGAGGGCATTATTTTTGTACCGCTATCATTTGCCTTGTGAGCTGGTGAAATCGGTGCCCGAAAAAGCTACGTGTATCGGACCCTAAACTTATCTGGACGTCTAATATATATTCGACCAAACATCATTTAACATTTTAGATGTTTGAAAGCGTGAATGACAATATTCTGAAAAAAAATCTAGTCACTAAAAAAAATTAACACTTGTCCTCCCCCTGGAAAAATGTTTGTGGCTAGCCCTGGTTTCAGTTCTGTTTTCGCAACTTTTGCGTTATTAACTCTTAAATTTCAGTATCTAGATGGCATTATTTTCTTCGTAAATTCAAAAACTTGGCAGCATTCCTATCTTTTTTTTTATGCGAGTCAAATAGTAACTCCGTTGAATGCAGTAATGATGTGTCAATGTGCTAATCAACATAAGGATATGGTTATGGTAGAAATATCTTAAAAATAGTTCCTGGAGTGGGCATTGGAAATATCAGGCATGGCAAGCTATGTTGATGAAGTAGGAATTGGAGATTTTGTTTTGTTGGATGAAATTACCACAGAGAGTTTTTTGGTTAACCTCCAGAAAAGGTAAACTTGTTAGAGTATTTCTATTTTTTTTTAAATAGGGTAGCATAGTGTTGGTGAAGTTGTAGAATAGTTGTTCTCCAGAAGGAGACATGCTGAAACAAAAAGAGACACTTCACTTTTGATGGGATACCACCAGATGGCTAATTTGACAGTGTATAGGCCTATACATATACTTGGCATAAGGAAACATATTAAGAAAACAATTCTTACTCCATAATATGCAGAATGATCCTAGCCTAGTTAACACATTTTACAGGGGGAAAGCCTTTATCTTCACTTCTTTCCTTGTTTTTCCAGTTTTTTTTAAAGAAATTCATGAATTTTTTAGAACCTATATATTCACAGAATATATACCCCCACCCCCCTAATGTGCAAATAGGCTATATACCTAGAATTGCATCCTCAGTCTAAATATAACATCCATTTGCATCACAAATGAACTTTCCATGTGGTGGATGTCCACTTTTGACAATTCATTCCTAGCTGTCTCCCCTAATGGTGTCATGTAGCTTTTTCCCTACTGGTTTTGTTTGGCTATACAGGCCTAGGTTGGGATAAAACTTAAGGAGAGGATCCATGCTAAAACTCTAGATGACTGGGTTGTTACTATCTTGGAAAATAGTTGAGCAAGGTGAGTAGGCTCTAGGCTAACTCAATAACAAAAGAGTTTGGTAAATTTTTGGCAGTTCATATTATTGACTTACAAATAAAGTGAATATACTACTTGATGCCTTTTTTATGCTCTATATGAATATAATAATCATTTTTGTCAGAAATGGATTTTACTCCCATTCCTATATATACCAATTCAGGGTATCTTGCGCTTTGGGGGTTGTAAAGTTTTAAACCTACCTCTCATTTGCATCACAAATAAACTTTACCCCCACCCCCTAATGTGCAAATATATACCCTGAATTGGTATATATAGGGACGGGGTAAAATTCATTTCCAACAAAAATGATTGTTATATTTGGAAAGAGCATAAAAAAGGCATCAAGTAGTATGTATACTTTATTCATAAGTCAATAATATGAGCCACCCAAAATTTACCAAGAGTAGTACCATTTGACTCCCCATTCAACACTGCTTCTGAATTTTGTGTTTGCTGCCATGACAATTGCATCAAAGCCCCACATCCATCATTGACAACAAGTTGAAATTCCACAGCCACATTCAGCATGTTGTTTCCCAGGCAAACTCAAGTCTTGGTCTATTAAAACACAACTATTAGTAGCCAACAGGCAACAATATTCATGAAAGAGTTCAAATACCAAGGGTATCATCATTGATAGATGCTAAAGGTAGAACCACTAGTGAAATTCAAGGCATGATTAGCAAAGATTGGTCTGTTTTGGCCAGCTCTGCAAACCACTTTAGACTAGAAGGGAAATCAATCTTGTGACAAAGCTCAGGACCTACTCAGCATGTGTGTGTTCAATTTTTTTATATGGATGTGAGACCTGACCCCTCAAGGTGGAGGAAGAGTGTCATATTGCCCAAAATGTCTAAGCTATTAACAATAAATGACTGGCACAAAAAATCAGCAACCAAGAGCTGATGATAGCATGGAGACAAAAGCATGATGTTTCCACCAAGAAAAGATGTCTCAAGTGACTAGATCATGTAATGAGGTGTTTGGAAGATATCCTGACATGCTAGGTACTACTAGCAACCCCTGATTCCTCATGGAAGAAAAAATCAGGTGGCCAGATGAAATCTTGGTATAATGTCATCAGAAAGGATGTCAAACTGCTTGGGGGATTCCAAAACCATGGTCACAAGTGGGACAAGGCCTGGCTGGAGTTTCTTTAACCACTCACAGAAGACAGAATCCAATGGAAGCATTTGGTCCAACAGCTTCTTCATGCCGATTTGGGCTGAATAGCTTGTGTCTTGTCTTAAGTAAGTAAGTAATATTCATGAAATAAAAAAATCTTGTCAAACCTCTGTTCAATTTTGGCATGCATTGCTGGTTTTTGTTATTGGTAGAATGTTAGACTTTCTTGAAATGTTCAGGAGCAAGCAACAAAGTGTGTAAAGGGTCTAAAGTCAGATTCATATGAGTGCCTAACTTAACCACCTCAAGCAGCTTAAACTGCCTACCCTTGTCTACACATGCATGTGTAGTGATTTGATGCTGACTTACAAACTCCAAGAAGAAAACTACTATTTTCAGCAGCAGTACTAGCACCATCCATCATCACACAAGAGGACACCATAAAAAGCTTCCAAGTCAGAATGTGACAGATGCATTTTTAAGAAGATTACCTAACTACTGGAACCAATTGAAGAACTCAACAGTCAACACTCCCTCCACCCAGTCTATCAAATACCATCTTGATAAGGAGTGGGAAAAGAAGCAAAGGGGGTTTGACTAGGAGTCATCAACTCATGAACACTGGATGTCCAGGAGACCTTAAAGCTCTGAAATGGATTAAGGTGATGCTCAGAATATGATTTCCAAAGCATCACAGCTGATCAGACTAGGTTTCAAGCACTTAGACAACAAATTTTGTTTGTGAAATTCTAAAAGGGGATTGAAAGGCCTACAGTAGAGCCATGGGCACCCATAAGGGGGGGGGCGTCTGCTCCCCCCCCGCTTGGCTGAATGATGCTGCCTTATTTTTATGTTTTTGTTCTGAGATTTCTATAATATACCATTAAAAGTGCCAATTAGACAAGGTTTGCCCCCCCACCCGGAATTCAGCTTATGGGCACCCATGAGTAGAGCACTGGAATATGATCTGGGGACCCCACAACAAAAAATCCCCAATTGTCTTGGAAAGGGTCCAAAGATATGCCACCCAACTCATTTTTGGTCTTGAAGGCTTAATCTCTGAAGGGTGACTGATCTAAAAATACCAACCCTCAAATGTAGGTAAATGAAGAGAGATCAAATACAACTATGCAAAGCAAAGCACAACCTTGAACAACTGTCTTTCCAGAAATATTTTCACATACAAATGTAAATATCACAAGAGAGTACCATGAAAAACTATTCAAGACTGTTACTGTAAATAGATTGAGACCTTTTTTTGGAGTGTCTAAGATTCTGCATGGCTTGAACTCACTCCCAGAAACAGTCATGAAATCAGTCACTCTAAATAGTTTTAGAAATGGACTGGACTAATTTTGGAGAGAACATTTTTACACACACACCATAAAATTAACTTTATTAAAAATGATGCACAAATAAGAAGTGAAATGAAATAACTGACAGCTATCTGAAGACTGCTGAAACAGGGATATCTCTGTAAAAATTTGCCCAAGATCTTTGTCTTAATTTGCTCTTGTTACCAATGTGGATGAACATGGTGAATGCCACCTCATAATGATGGGGTCTAGTAGCATCTGCAGCATCTCATTGCATGAGCTGTGATTTGGCATACAAGGCCTTTGTTGAGATTCGTTTTGAAACTTTCAAGGCAGTGGTGTAAGTTTGTTAAAATCCGGGGGGGGGGCCAAAGTTGGAGCCAACTTTCCCTAATCAAGTAAAAATGACAGTGAAGAATGTAAAATGAGCCATATAGTACCACAAAGGCAAAGATATATTAAAGAAAACTGACCTGTATCTCTGGATGCTTGAATTGTGCAAGCTTGTATTGGTTTTGAGAGATTTTTTTGCAGAAACTAAATTTCAGCTGGGGGGGGGGTCAGCAAGCTGGGATCTGGGGGAAAATTGTCTCCCTGTCCCATAGCAAATCACACCTCTGTTTCAAGAATGGTTGCACTTACAATCTTCTTACTTTGACCATTCCACAATCCTTTAACATGGTTGGAGATAAAATTGGTCCAACTTCTGGCATTGGCCTAATTGCTGAGGAGCTTTGCTGAACAACTCCTGGTACAAGACATTTGGTAAGGCTGAAATGTGTCATTATCATCAGACTGAAATAAATTATGATCATTTCTCCTCTTTGAGGCTTGAGTTTGTAACTTGAGGTTCTGCAGTTTGTATGTATACTCTATGTCTTTGAGGCCCTTAATGGACTTTTTGTATGTCCCTGGAGAGGGTTGAGAGCTATCTTGTCTGTTTGATTGATTGGCAATGCACACAGAAAACTCTAACCTTGGTCTCACCAGACTATTGTAGAGCTTATTGACTATTGTTAGGGATCTGCTTGTAATTGTGTGTTTGCTGATTCCAAGAGTATGGTTGGCCTCTGCTGCTGCAGTTTGGGCATGGCAAAGTTCATAATCTACAGTAACCTGAAGATCTCTCTGAAGTGTTCACTAAAGTAGGTTATCTCACTCCAACATTTGTTGACATAGTGATTGCCATTGTCAACGATTTCTTAGAAAGTGGACAATTTTGCACTTCTAATGCTAAACTCTCATCTCTATATCTTAGCCCAGTCACCAAAGTTATCAAAGACTGGTTATTCTATGGATGTGACCTGCCTGGTATCTGCAAGGCTGATAGGTCTTGAGTTATCAGCATACAAACTGAGTTTATTTGCTATGGTTTTTGGTATACCATTAATATAGATAGTGAATAGTATGGATAAGTAAAACTATCCTAAGACAGTCTCCTGAGGTACCCCACTTTAGATTTCAGCTTCTCTGGAGTAGTAAGTTTCATAGTATGGTGGATCTGGAAAGGGTTTATGTAAATACTGAGGTAAACTTGTAGTTCATAGTGTCTGTGAGTTTTTTTTAGGGTAATTTAGTCCTACCCAAGCTTCAATAAAGACCAGCTTGTATTTCTTCCAGGTTTCAAAACTAAACATATTTCCGGAACCTTTTGGGGTTAGTTTTGAAGTTCAGTGAAATGGCTTCATTGATGCTAGGACTTATTTCTAACTACCTTGGACTTTGCCATTTAATCAGTTCTCTAAGGGGCTCTTGCTTATAAGCTTTGACAGTCTCTCCTTGCTTTTTCATTTCTTTTGTTACAAAGAGGAGGGTTTGTTTTGATTTGCACCTCCATGTGGTAGTTAAGTTTCTATTGACTGTGTCCAATATCATATTTTTCCTTTTCTCTAAACTATCTTTGACCTCTATTTTTCTACAAATATCCAGTAACATTGTTGTGTACAGTTACCTGATAAGATTTGCTGTTTATGGATAGAATATAAGTTGGCACGTCATTGCAATTTGGTCATGACTTCCATATGAGCATTGACTATCAAGATTAATGAGACATTTAGGCCATTCAATCAAGCAAGGTAAAGAAATGCAGGGCTCCACCTTTATCAATATCTTTTTGGGAATGTTACTGCTTGAAATAGTGGATGTGCATCTAGGCAATTAAGAAAAGTCTGCATAGCTGCACTACTTTTGCAAACAGCCTTCCACCCTCTCAATTGCAGGTAGTTAGAGTCATCATCCATAGGTAAGCGTTAAGCGTTTCTGGCAGCATCATCAACTAGCTGGCAAATGCCCAAGAGTGAATCATCTTAACTGCCTGAGGCTTAGCTCTTATGAAAACAGCCTAAAGCAAAGGGACCTGCTGGTAGGTTAACAAACACCCAAATTCGTTCTGCCCATGGCCCATATTTGACTAAATATTAATAATCCCTGCAGGATTGAGTCTTGTAAACATAGTCTTGTAAACATATATATATATATATATATATATATATATATATATATATATATATATATATATATATATATATATATATATATATATATATATATATATATATATATATATATATATATATATATATATATATATATATATATATATATATATATATATATATATATATATATATAAATATATATATATATATATATATATATATATATATATATATATATATATATATATATATATATATATATATAAATATATATATATATATATATATATATATATATATATATATATATATATATATATATATATATATATATATATATATATATATATATATATATATATATATATATATATATATATATATATATATATATATATATATATATATATATATATATATATATATGTAGATCTGTTCCTGAATTTTCTTTTTGTATAGAATAACATTTTTTTTTCATTCTTACCATGAAGATACAGTGAATCTGGTGGTGTGATTTTCATTAAGATTTATATGCTTTTAGGTTTTTTCCCCTTCTTCCAAAATCAGGCAAATTTCTTCAAGCCTGTAGCATTTGAGGGGTAACACTAAACTTGATGAAAATTATATATTTGGAATCTTTTAATGTGCTTATTGCTATCAAAATGCCGGTTTTTAGAGTTTCGGTTACTATTGAGCTGGGTTGCTCCTCACTTATAGTTTGTTACCACAAACTGTTTGATAAAAGAAACTCAAGAAGTTCCGTTATGAAGACATATTAAAAATAAGTGAACTTTTTAACAAAACAGTGGAAAAAACAAACTTTTAATGGAAAATAATAATCAAGTTCCAAATATTGCAGCTTTGTATCCAGAAGCCGAATGGACACAGTAAGTTTTCTTTGAAGTTTTTCCATGCAAAGACATTGGGGTCTAAGAAATTATCCAGAAGTTAGGAACCCCGGTGACAATCGAAAGTGTCTCGCTCTGTCCACCCTTTGACAAATAATTGAAAATAGCGTTTTGATAGCAGATTTATTTTTCAGGTTTAGTGGTGGTAAAATATACTCATACATTGGGGAAGTATGTATTTCAGTAAACCCTTACAGAACCGTAAATATATATGGCCAGGAATATGTGAACCAATATAAAGGTGAGCTCTCTGTTTCTTTATGGTGGTTGGGAGTTCTTCCTGTTTAGATCCCTTTTCAGGGATGTATTTGTATTTAAGCATAAATTAATTCGAAAAGCATAAATTTCCGTGTCTTCCGTTCAGTTCAGTTTTAGTTCAGCTCTGAAAATTTTAAGTAATGTCTTGTCATTCTTGATGTCATAGAAAATTAATGGCTTTGGTTGCATGCAACTTAAAACAAAGATTTTTCTTGAAGGCGTTCCAATCAAATGTGCACATGCAATTTTTTTTTGTAATTTTTTAGTAAAAATACAAAAGTGCAGTTTTCAATGAAGATACCATATAATAGGTATTTTACAAAATCTGGTGAGGGGGAATCTTGCGAAAAATTCCTGCAACACCCCCCCCCCCTTTCGCACTCCTGGTTAATGTAGGGTTTTTTTTTAAGGAGTGAGTTACACATATTTATAAGTAGTAGGTTAAATATGTCACTGAGTTATATATTTCTGTATATACTTATATGCCTAGTCATTGAGTTACACATATTTATAAGCAGTAGGCTAAATATGTCACTCAGTTATATATTTCTGTATATAACTTATATAGGCCTAGTCAGTGAGTTACACATATTTATAAGTAGTAGGCTAAATATGTCACTCAGTTATATATTTCTCTATATAACTTAGATAGGCCTAGTCAGTGAGTTACACATATTTATAAGTAGTAGGCTAAATATGTCACTGAGTTATATATTTCTGTATATAAATTATATAGGCCTAGTCAGTGAGTTACACATATTTTAAGTATTAGGCTAAATATGTCACTAAGTTATATATTTCTGTATATAACTTATATGCCTAGTCAGTCAGTTACACATATTTATAAGTAGTAGGCTAAATATATCACTCAGTTATATATTTCTGTATATAACATATATAGGCCTAGTCTGTGAGTTACACATATTTATAAATAGTAGGTTAAATGTGTCACTGAGTTATATATTTCTGTATATAACATATATAGGCCTAGTCAGTGAGTTATGTATATTTATAAGTAGTAGGCTAAATATGTCACTGAGTTATTGCCTTTGCAAAACAAGTGAACCGTTTATCTGGCCTCCCCCAGGCCATTCAGCATGTCCCCAGGTGGCGATAGGGGACCGCTCTACATATATGTAGGGTACCTCCATATGAGGCACGGACCAAGGGGGGACCTTTTCCCTGGGGGTCCATAATAGAATCTGGGGCACCCTCGCCCGGGGTTATAAATGCAGGCGGAGGAGGAAGAAGGACCCTCAAATGTACACTCAAAAGGGCCCACTGGTTTGTCCACAAGTTCCATGAGTTGCAAACCTTCTCCCAGCAATGGGTTAAATTACATGGTGATGCAGAATACCATCGCGGGAGGATCCTCTATAGGAGGACAACTGCAGCAGAGCGTAACATCTAGATTTATGGACAAAGGCTTCTGCAGTGGGCTGCCTCAACCTTTTCGGGGTACCTGCAAGACTGGGGACCTTACGGTCAACTCTATTCCCACTTGAGGAGTGGCACCTCTCGAGGTAATTATAGCCTAGTAAACGACACAGCATTCGCACGGGATTCTGACTAATGGGCAATTCTTCTGGGCTTGGTATGTTTTGATGGGCGTCTTTGGCCTGAAAAACCTCTTCCTAGCTAGTTTATCTATTACAGGTTGCCTCCCCGTAGTAGCATAATATTTGTAGGCATGAAAATATAATGAGTCGGAGGTAATAGGCTTGAGATTGTCTGTGCAGGATTTTGACTCTTGTTGATAGAAGAGCATCGCCAAGCGCTAAAACCATGTTGTGACCAAGATGGGTCCAGAAATGCACAAAGCCTCCATTCATGGAGGTCCCAAGGACTTCTTGCTGTTCGGTTCTAAGCCGGCTTAAGCATTTCGGTGTAGACTTGAGAAGATATGTGATCACCGTCCAGCACTTGTATCCGGGATCCTTGCTTTTCCTGAGGCGAAAAAAAATTTCAATGATTTAAATAACATGAAAATTGCAAATTTGAATGTTATGACATTAAAAAATAACTATCGTATTGAAATTTTGACTGATGAATTCAGGCGATTTGAACTGGACTTATCAGGAGTTTCAGAAACTCATCCCAAGGGTAGAAAGCATGAAATTAGGTGATATAGAATTTGTTTACTCAGGCAGGAAGGATGGGTTACATAGACAGGGAGTAGGGCTCATGATGAATAAGGAAGCTGCTAAGTCTTGTTTAGGCTGGGAAGGTATTAATAATAGAACACTAATTGCTCATTTTATGACTAGAAAGTTCAAGGTATCAGTTATAGTAGTATACGCCCCTGTAGAACCGACTGATGGAGATACTAGTGACTCAGATGAATTTTACTTACAGTTACAGGAGCAAATAGACAAGGTCCCAGGTAGAAATATGATGTTATTGATGGGAGATTTTAACGCCCAGGTTGGTAGAAATAAGGATAGATGGTATCCCAGCTTAGGTAAATTTGGTGTAGGAAAAGAAAACAGTAATGGATACAGACTTTTTCAATTTTGTAGGTATAACAATCTAGTTATAACCAATACGGTGTTTGGTCATAAAATGGCTCATAAGTTAACATGGTCTTCACGTGATGATAAGACAGCTAACCTTATTGATTATGTTATGGTAAACCAAAGACTAGACGGGTCAATACAAGATACTAGAGCATACAGTTATTGATGCTAGAAGTAAAGAACACCATCTAGTAGTGTCTAGGCTTAATTTAAAGCTGCAATATCGGAAGGGTAATTACCTCCCGGGAAGTTATGATGTTAGTAGAGTCCAGGATGAGAATTTGAGAGAAACTTTCCAGGAACAGTTGTATACTAAACTTGAGAGATTGAAATTTGATAATGTGGATGATGGTTGGAATAATTTTAGAAAAATAATTTGTGAAGTTGCTGAAGGTGTATTAGGGAAGAAAGCTAGAACTGCAGCTAAGAATATTAGTGAAAAAGCTTTATGTTTAATAGAAAGGAGAAAGGACTTGTACAAGAATTATCTGAGTGATAGATCACATGAAAACAAAAGAAATGTAAAGAAAGTGGAGAAAGCATTGAAATATGAACTAAGGAGGTGTGAAGTGGAGGCCATGGATAAACTTGCCGAGGATTTAGAAGATGCAGCTAGACGGCATAATAGTAAAATATTGTACTGGCACGTTAACAAATTGAGAGGTAGTAGTCAATCCGGACTTGTCCCAGTTAGAGATAGGAATGGGGTGGCAATTAGCGATAAGGCAAAAGCTAAAGCGAGATGGGCCGAACATTTTGAGAATTTGCTTAACCGAGATAGAGTTGCAGGAAAAAATATAGAGGAAAATGAAAAAGTTTGTGATACCTTGGATGTGAAGAAAGATTTGTTTTGTGAGGAGGAATTAGAAACAGTACTAAAAGGATTAGAGAATAATAAGGCTCCAGGTGCTGATAGGGTAGTAAATGAGTTTCTTAAATATGGTGGCTCTGAGGTTAGAAATAAGTTATTGAAGATTCTGAATATGATTTTTGAAAAAGGGGAAGTACCTAACGATTTTAGGAAAACCTTAATTAAGCCACTTTATAAGAAAGGTGATAAAAGTGAGTGTGGTAATTATCGGGGCATTAGTCTGGTCTCTGTAGGTAGCAAATTGCTTAGTAATATGATACTTTTTAGACTGAGAGATGCCGTAGACAAAGTTTTAAGAGAAGAGCAGTGCGGTTTTAAAAGAGGTAGAGGATGTGTTGACCAAATTTTCACTCCTAGGTTAATAATTGAGAAGTTCCTAAGTTTTCAAAAACCTTTGGTCCTGAGATTTATAGATTGTGACCAAGCATTTGATTCTGTAGATAGAAGAGCTTTAGTGAACGTCTTTTCCTTTTATTGAATACCAGACTAATACGTTAAAGAAATTAGTGCTATGTACGAGAATACAACTGATGCGATTAAGGTCGGAAATGAAGTTAGCAGTTGGTTTTGTATTAAATCATGAGTTTAGCAGGGTTTTGTTCTATCCCCCTTTCTAGGGATTATTTTGATGGACATTGTTTTAAGGAGCACAAGAAAGGCAATGGAAGACCACGGAATCAAATGGAGAGGAAAAAGTCTCCTGGACTTGGATTATGCTGATGATTTAGGCATCCTAGATGATAGTGTGAGCAAAATGAATGAAGTTTTAGAGGTTTTGCGAGTTCAGGGTGCTAGTATTGGTTTGAAAATTAATATTACGAAGACTAAGTCACTAAGGCTAGGAATAAGTGACGATGAAAAGGTGATGTTGGGTAATGAAAAGATTGATCAGATGTGCAGTTTCACTTATCTTGGTAGTATTATTAGTAAAGACGGTGGGAGCAGTGAAGATGTTAAAAATAGCATAGCCAAGGCTCAGGGTGTTTTTTCACAGTTAAAAAAAGTCTGGAAGAATAGGAAGATAAGTCTGCAAACCAAGATTAGAATCTTAGAAGCTACAGTGATGACAGTGGTCAAATATGGCTCTGAAGCAAGGACGCTCCGAAAAGTGGATGAAGATTTACTAGATGTTTTCCAGAGAAATTTCTTAAGGGTTGTTCTGGGTACCCGCCTGACTGACCGTATTTCAAACAATTGGCTATATGAAAAATGTGGTTCAATACCGCTTTCTAGGTCTATAATGAAAGAAAAGTTGAGGTGGTTGGGGCATGTTGTGCGGATGAAGGGTGACAGATTGCCGAAGATTGTTCTTTTCGACCAACCATCTAGGGCTAAACGGAAAGCAGGTCGTCCCCGTCTGGGTTGGGAGGACGTCATAAAGAAAGATTTAAAGGAAATGGAAATTTCGTTGGCGGGTGTAAAAAGGGATGCTTTGAATAGATTGGGGTGGATGAGGAGCGTGCGTAGCTGTGTTGGCCACAGGTGGCTTGGTGATGCGGTGAGTTATTAGTAGTAGTAGTAGTTTTTATAACGTGATATTTTTTTCAATACCACATTATCCTCTTCTAATCCCATATTTTTATATAACCTGAATTTTTTTGTATAACATGTTTTTTGCAATACAACATCCTTCAAGTCCTATATTCTTTAATTGCTTAATTTGCAAGCTTGTTTTTTATCAACCACTTATCAAATTTATCTCTTAACTTATTAAAGTATCTTTATCGTGTTTATTTATTAATGTTTTTCCAGTTTCTCTGTTTTTGTTTTTTTTTCTCGCAGAAGATGACGGTAGTTAAACTTTTTTACGCCACAATTTTGTGGTGCCACAAATTTGCGCCACAAATTTTTTACGTCACAAATTTGTACATGGTCTTCCAACCTAAAAAGATTAATTCAATTTTCTGTCCTAATAAATTTTTACATATGAGGATGCTGTTCTTTCACTAGAGATTAGCGCACTGTCTAATGCAGGAGACAAATTAAAGGATTTTGCTGGATTGCTTTGATGTGATGAGATCCAGGAAAATAATTCAAGTTTGCTAAGATAACAGTCATGTTGTACGATTTTTTGCGATTATTTTTTTTTCTGAACCCCAGTGGTGGTTCTGGCATCTCTTGCGTCCCGCGCAACATCTTGATTAGCGCCCCTCCTGTCTCCCACAAAATTTTCTGGCCAAATTTCAATAAAATTTTCATTTATTAACAAAATTATTTTCGATTTATTTTAATTAATATTTTTTTGAATTTATTATCTTAATTATTCAATTATCATTAACTGTTCAATTATTTGTTATTTTTTACTTTATTTTTATTTAATTAATTGATTAATTGTTTATTATTTATTTTCATTTATTAAGTAGGCCCTCTACTTTATTTTGATAAAAATAAAATTTCAAAAATAGCCATTAGAAAACAACCGTTAGAAACTTGGAGTAACACACAGCAAAAAAAAAAAAAAAAAGAGCAAAAAGACTTTAGTGTATCGACTCTTAGACTGATAAGGAAGAGAGAGAAAAAAAATAACTCACACATAAAAATAAAAACTGGTAAGGCGGGGATGTGGAGAAATAAAGATGCAAGCTGTGTTTGAAACTTTCTGTAAATTTTCTCAGTTCTACTGCGGCACTTTACCTTTTTACGGTAAACTTTTTAGTATTTGAACTAATATTGTCTAAACGAATGTGGAATATATACTTTTGTAGCAACTTAATATTCCCTAAGTAACGTCTTCATTAAGCTTCTTTCTTGAAAAATCTAAACTAAAAGTTCGATAAGATAGTGAACTTATGTGTGAGTAAATATAACTAGAAATCACTATAGGAAGCTCGTGTTTGATCACTAATCAAACAAGTTTGTGGTAAGGAGCGATTCGGCTCAATAGTAACCGAAACTCAAAAAACTGAATTTTGATAAAAATAGATACATCAAAAGAATCGGCTTTTTATGCTGAATCTAAATTTATGAAATTCATTAAGTTTCATGTTACCCAATTAGTCCTCCTCCCCGCTCCTTTTCCCCAAAAAAACATCTGATAAAACTTTTGAGATAACCATTAGATTCTGCATAGTTGAAAAGTCCAATAAATGTGCTTTTGAGGACAACCAGACCCCCATAGTCCCTGAGGAACGGGCTGTAGCCTATGTTGCGTAATTTGCACAGTAACTGCTATTGGGAAATTATAGAGCAATTTTTCTGGGCAAAATTTCCTCTGTGTGCGTATGTGGGGGGGTTCAAGGGGAGAATTTAATTTTAGAGGGAAAGTTTTCGGGGGAAATTTATGCACAGGTGATTTTCTGGCATGATATGAATAAAAGCGGTCAGAAATTAAATAAATAAAAACAAGTTTTTCAGCTGAAATTAAGCAGCAACATTAAAGCATAAAACGATCAGAAATTATTCCGTGTATGCCCCTTCCTTAATCCTCGCTCTCCGAGCTAAAGTTAGACTTTTTGTCACAATTCTTTAAGCAAGACTGCTCAAACACAAGAGCGGATGAATTGGAATGAAAAGTATTTTTAAAGAACTTTAAGACTTTAGCGTAAAGAGCGAGGCTTGAGGAAGATACAATCCCGCTTGTATATGGAGTAATTTCTGTTAGTTTTAAGCTTTAATGTTTCTTTTCACTTTCGGTAGAAAAAAACTTCTTTTTTTTTATAATGTTGAGGAACCATACCACCTAATCTAATGATAAATCACTGTGGTGGCAACCTTAATAGGATTTTGCTATAAGTTTTACCAACAAGATAAGCCGAAATAACTGTTGCCATCCCTAATTCGGCTACAAATGGCGATTTTTCGATATTTTGTTATTTGACCATTTTTGTTTATCAAAACACGCTTTTAAATTTTCGGTTACTATGGGCTAAATTTCTTTCTTTACTAGGTTGCATCTGACGGTTATCCTACCATTGGACTAGACAGGGCACCTTGCTATTTAGACAAGATTTACCTTTGAAAATAATTACATTGATGACAGATTCTAGCGTATTTTCTTGTTTTTAAGTTAAGGTTTATTTATAGGCCGAGAAATTTTTGAGCGTCCACCGCATCTATTTGCGATTGGCGATGCGGCCTACAAAACAATGAAAAGACGGGGCAAAGACACATGCATCGTTATTAGCGGAGAGTCCGGATCAGGGAAAACAGAAGCCTCTAAGATTCTTATGAGATACCTTGCTGCAGTGACAAACATTTCAGGACAGCAGGAAATAGAGAGGTAAGGCTCACCTAAATACAAATCCTCTCCTATATAAATATACTATTTGATGAAATGTTATTGGGATAACGCTCGGTCCCTTAAGTGTTAAGAACATACATGTAAAAAAAAGGGAAAAGTTCTTGAAAATAAGGTTTCCACAGTCTTCCTTCCAATGAAAATATGAGACTCCCCAGCCCATCGAAGCAAAAAATTGAATTAGTGTCTCAGTTCTTAAGTCTAGAGACTTATCTTGTTAAAAGCAATAGCGCTGACTCAGTAAAGAGCAGTGGGTCATCTTTTTATATTTTTTTTTCTATTCTCATTGTATAGAATATTTTTCTATTCTTATTGTATAAAATGTTGGTTCATTGAATTGTAAATTTGAGATCTAGTGTCCTTTTTGAGCCGTGCTAGCCGAGTGGTTAGCGCTCTGGACTTGATATCCTGAGGTCAGGGGTTCGAGTTCTGGTGTCACTGGTTATTTGGTTTGGAACGGGGTCAATGATGTGACCCTTTAAGCTCAGCCAAATTCGATCAAGCTCTGAATGGGTGCTTGGAGAAACCTGGGGAAAAAACACTGGAAGCGTCGGATGATTTTCCCCCAACCACGCATTGCACTCCTGGGAGAAGACATCGAATCAGGAGATTGGTACCCGCGTAACGCAGACCATTGGTCAGACCTAACGCAGACCTTGTAGTGAGACTTGGAAATTCAAGCAGAAAGAGCGCCAAGTCTCACAGTATAGAAAGGTTAATATTTGGTCAGTGTGCGAAAAATTTTTTTTTTTTTAAGTCCTTTTTGAGTGACAAACCTGGACGTAGTGCAATCAGTCCCCCTTTTTGCCCCAGGTCGTCCCTACAGCCCCGACATCAGGGAAAAATTTCTTTGTAGAAATCATGAATACTGAATGTTAAAAAAATGTCTCCTCAGGGGCAAAGTGAGACTTGGAAATTCAAGCAGAAAGAGCACCCAGTCTCACAGGTAACTTCTTTCACAAGTAGAACTTTGTCCATAATAAAAGGTTAATATGTTACACCTTATTAAAATTAAGGTTATTTAATAATGTCGATCTATACAATCCATCAATGCTCATACTCTGTTTTGGAAAATGTTGGCCTTGTTTTTGGTTTCTCTATATATTTTGTTATTCTGGTCCACACTATTGTGTCATCTAACTTTAGATTTTTATATTTTTTCAGATGTATCAGATTAATGAATATCGTACGTGAAATCCCACCTAAAATCAACAGTTTTCTTTCTTTTTCGTTTTTATTCTATTTTTTTTTCAGATGTGACTAATGAATACCGTAGTAGCTTTCTTTTTTTCTTTCTTTTATTTTTCTCTTTCTACTAGGCTACTTTTTTCCAAGGTTTCCAAGGCAAGCAGACAAGTAAACGTCTTTAGCGACATATTATTTTCTAATATTTTGACTTTCAATTTACATTCATTGGCAATAAAAAGTATGTGCATAAAACTTATCATTATCAGTAAATACTACTACTACTAACAACTCACTGCAACACCAAGCCACCTGAGGCCAACATAGCTAAGCACGCTCCTTCTCCATCCCAGTCTATTCAAAGCCTCCCTCTTTACACCCTCTCAGGAAGTTGCCTTTTCCCTTAAATCTTCTTTTTACGACATCAGGGTTGCCAAATGGACACATTATATGTCAAAAGGACACATTCCCATGTCCCGGGACACAATGACATAAAAGGGCAAAAAAGTGACATATTTTAGAAAAGTGGGACACAAAAGGGCAAATAAGGCAAGTAAAATTGGGATATAAAATGACAAATAAGGCAAATGAATTATGAAATGAAACGAAACATTTCCCAACTGGAAATATATTAAACAAAAAAAGGTGACTTTTTACCAAAGTAGTGCCTTTTCTCAGTTGTTTTTTAGCTTCTGGGTTTCGCTGGAAATATCGTAAGTAAAGGATTTTCTCCAAAATAAGGGATTTTTACATGTTTATATGACTTTCGTGCTTTCACATTAAGTCATTTAGTATGAATTTTTTATATAATTTTTTTCGTTTTCGTTAGATTTGATGTTAACTGACCACTTTGAAGGATGTTTAAAAAGCGTGTTTTGGTCAAGAATACAACTGGTGAAAAAATTATTAACCACTAGTTTTTGAGGTTTCAAGATGGTCCATTTTAGCTAAAAATGACACATTCCTGGACACAATCAGGGACCGAAAAGTTATCAACCCTGTACGAGATTCTCCCACCCCAACCGAAGACGACCTGCTTTACGTTTAGCCCTAAACGGTTGGCCGAGAAGGACAATCTTTGGCAATCTATCATCCTCCGGCCGCAGAACGTGCTCTAGCCATTTCAACCTTTCTTTCGTTGTAGTCCTAGGAATCGGTATTGAACCACACTTTTCTTACAGCTTACGGTTCGAAATACGGTCGGTCAGTCCATAGGCTATTTCTCTGGAAAACATCTAGAAAATCTTCCTCCGTTTTTCGCAGACATATACTATTATCAATAAATAGTATAAACACCTTTATAAATACAACAAAATTAGCAACTAGTTTAACCCTATATTGGCTGCAGTGTTTCAATAGGTGAAATGTTCCGTAACGTTCAATTTCTGGAGAATTGAAAAAAAATGATAATTCTGGACCTTAAAGATAGGAAGGGGCCCCGAAAAGGGGGCAGTTGTCGTAGGAGCAGAAGTAGTATTAGCAGTATGTACATAGTGCTTTTTGGTTAGTTAAACATACCTGAAAGTTCCAACACAATACTCAAACGATTTAAAAGGCATTGCTAATACGCCCTTTTGTAATTGCACACGCGTGATCCTGTAAGTTTCGACATAATAACTTATGCTTTTTCTGAAATATATCTGATTTGCCCTTTTTACGAGCTACATGAACATAGTGTATTTTGATTTAGCTAGGCACTCCCCTTAAGATTTCAGAAGAGCTTCACCTTAATACCCTTACCCTTTTTTAAACCAAGAATCAAACATGCACTCGCGTAATTAGATTATTTTGCTATGTGGCAGTTTGCCACCCCTCCCCCCATCAACCCCAGTTTGACCTCCCCCAACCCCCCTCCCCCTGAGCTGAAATTTAGTTTCTTCGAAAATCTTATAAAAACTAAGATAAGCCTGCATAATTCAAGCATCCAGAGAAACGGGTCAGTTTTCCTTTGTACGGTTTATATCATTGCCTTTTTAATTTTCACTGTCATTTTGACTCTGTTGGGAAAATTGGCAACAATTTTGGGAGAATTGAAAGATGTGTTTCAGGTTCTCTGACTGTTATTAATAGCTATTGATAATATTCGGCATTTAAAAAATGAAGAAGACAATTCTAATGTTAAAACGTTCCAAGTCTTATACAAGGTGGCGATTGGGTATTTCGGTCCTCAAAAAATCAACGGAGAAATGTGGATGGCATGAAAGACCTCCTCGTACACAGGGTCATCATTACTTCCTTATTGAAGAAAATCGGGGACAAAGTGCATTTGACATATAACTGGCTGACAAAATCCTCGTTTTCTCACCTTTCTTGATTTTATTTTTCATTTGTCATTCTCTTTCCTCTCTTAGTTTCATATATATAAAAAAGAAACGTGGAGAACCGTATTAAAGAAAAGTAAAGACTAGTATAAAACCCGTATAAAAAGAAACGTATTGAACTAGTTTTTATATATTTCTGGTTTTCCGCGGGGAGGGGCAAGATCCCCAATCCTTAACCCTGTGCAACCGTGGCGGTAATAATTTTCTTGAGAAAGTTTGTCCAGACGAGCTTTGTTGCTTAATAAATTGGTAACCAAACTGCAACCATTTTAACATTTTTTTACAGTGCAATTTTAGGTAAAAGCAAGTCCTATCGGTTTCTGTGTGCTATCTCTATGTCACCCAATCTCCAGAAAGTTTTTTCTAATAATTTAAATTATTTTTTTTTTGTTTTAACTTTCGAAGTTCCATGTTCATTTGTTTTAGTAGAAACCAATTTTAAAAGAAAATATTTCTTTTAGTTTTCAAGAACCTTGATTTCCAAAGAAAGGTCTTGAAAGAACGAAAAAAGGAAAACTTGTTAATATATTATATATTATTATATTATATATTATAGTATTTATTATGACTTTCCTTATTTGTATGTGTAGCCTAAGAATTGACTTTTTGAGATTAGTTCCATTGTATTTTTGATTTGGCTATAAAGAGGTCGTGTTACCTTTCTTCCTTTTATTTTTGCCAAATCTGTGGAATCCCATATTTGAATTGATAAATGGTGATAATGATAAATTACATCCAAAATGATAAATTGAACCAAACAGCTTAATAAGGAATAACTCCTTTGAGGAGGTGTCTCCTTTGTCTTTAGGGAATCAAGATATCGTTAATGTTTGAATTTTTATAGATGAAAAGTGTTGTTAAATTTAGATAAATATCTTTGCTTATATATTTCCACGGTTCAACCTGGCAACACTGGCGTAAAGGTGGTACTGCTCTCGAAACTTCATAATTTTGAAATAGCCACACGAAGATTTTGTGCTTGAGTTTTTGCGGACAAAAAGTTTTGTCAAATTGGACGAATTAGCTGTGTCTGTTTATTTTTACGGTTCAGTGCTGCAATACTGATGAAAATGTGTTACTGCCCGAAAAACTTCAAAATTTTTAAATAAACTTAATAAAATCTGAAACAATAAAGATTTTCAGGTATGAATAGATTAGAAATTGATCAAAGGTAAAAATTGTTTTGTTTTGATGTCTTTGTTACTTTAATAAATGTACTGCCTGAAAGTTACGCTATTGTTCATACCTCTCGAGCAAAAGGATTTGGTATATCAGGCGTATCTCAGGAAACTCCAACCTGTGATAAAAGAAGTGCTTAAAGAATTACCGCGCTTACTTCTTACAATATACTTGTGATTTTTCTGAAGTTGTGATACCAGCTTAAATAAAAAACAGAATACTAAGAGAGTTTAACGTGTTTTTCCCAGGTTACAAGCTATATTATTGCTAATATTAAGCTTTCAATCAATTAAGGCTTTTATTTCAGAGTCAAGAATGTGTTATTACAGTCAAATGCTATTCTTGAAGCGTTTGGGAATGCCAAAACCAATCGGAATGACAACAGTTCCCGTTTTGGGAAATATATGGATATTCACTTTGATTTTAAAGGAGACCCATTAGGGGGTCAAATATCGAACTATTTACTTGAAAAATCACGTGTGATTATGCAGCAGTCAGGAGAGCGCAACTTTCATTCATTTTACCAGGTTAGTCTTATCTTAAGCATTTATCGCTTCAATAATTTTAACCCTGCTTTCCCCCTAGACTAGACTGGTTCTGGAGACCCTATTGCACAAGTATGTTTTGCGTGCTGCTGTGCTGGTCAGTGTTGTTGGCGGAGGTTATAGGTCTGAGGAAATCCATCTTTTGCGAGGTCGGCTGGGTAGTCCTTGCCTTGCACTCCTTCTTCGATGGTGATTTTTGGTATCTGGTTGATTGAATTTCGAATGCAACTAAGTCAGCGGAGCTGTTAACTTTTGATTTAGTTTATGATGGTGCGAAAGTAGCGGAGAAGCCTAGAGAGTAGGAAAAAGATAGGAAGATATGGTATTAGCAGAATATACTTGATAATAAATTAGTGTTGATGTATTTGAGTCCTGGGGTCGGTGTTTATAGGATTTAAAAAAGGGAGGGGGGGTCAATAGTATGACTGTGTAAGTTCAGCCAGAGTTGACCCAGCTCTAAATGAAAATGGGAACCTGGAGAAATCTGGGAGGAAAACATGGGAAGAGTCGGATGATCCCCCCCTACCACGCATCGCACTCCCGGCCGAAAGAAGAAAATCAGGAGTTCGGTACCTCCGCTACCCAGATCATTGGTCAGCATGCAAAAAAGTTTAAAAGTAAACTTAAAAGTTATAGCGTAGGTTTTCCAAACCAAGCTTTCGCAGTTTTTGTGGGTAATTTTGTAGACCATACTGCCTCTCCATGACGATAAATAACAGTTCGAATTGGGATAAATCCTTTTATTAGACAATGAGTAAAAACAAATTCAAATAATTTGAAAACAATTGACTTACAATTTTTCACACTAGGCTCATATTAAAAAAAATATGTTAGGAATTGGATCGATATTGAAACTACCTGCATCTTTGTTAATTGCCCGCGAAATTGTGTTTTTTTATTTCCCTAAACCAATATGTAAGACCTTTATTACTAGAAATATCTGTCGCTTCCTGAGACCGGTTCACCCAAGGGTGAAGAAAAATATGCTCTGCCAAAACAAAAACGAAAGTTCGAAGTTTTCTAAATTCGAGAGCTTCATTTTCGGAATTGCCGTGGTCAGCAAACTGTTCCACAAATGGCTGGTCAGTTCGACCAATGTAGAATTCCCCACAAGAGCAGAGAAGGCTATGCACTCCACTTCCTATGATTGTTACAAGTTTTGTCTTTCCCGGAATTTCGAGAGATGCTCAAAGGTCTGGCCAATTTGAAACTAGTTTCGATATTGTTTTTTAATATAGTTTGTTTAAGTTTTTCCCAAAGGATTTGTACAAAAGATAAAGGAACTCTAGTGATTTTAAATTTTAGGATATTATATCCCGTGCGTGATTCGATAACTTGGGCCATGCTAAACTTTGGAGCATATTTTTTTTATTTACCAAACACAATGAAAATGTCACATGTGCTTTTTTTCAAATTGAGAAGACGGAAGTTTGGAACAGATGTTTTTCCTATTTGCATACTAAATCTTACGAAATATTCTGAGATGAGGTATTGATTTGGGCAGTTGAATACATTTTGGAAGATTTTTGCTAGAATTTAAATTCGAAACTCGTTGTAACTTTAAAGCATTTTACTATGTTGTTGTTGTTTTTGCCGCCTTTGATACTACCGTCTTAGGAATCAATTCCATTCGAGGTATTAATTTAACATGCCAATCGTCTCTTCGAAAAGTGCCTCTTTTTGATGCTCTAAAACACATGTTTTTTTCAAATGACAGTAAGAAGCAATATTAAAGCTTAAAATGAACGGAAAATGTTCCGTATACGAGGGGGCTCCCACTTCCTTAACCCTCGCTCTTTATTCTAAAGTGTTAAAGTTCTTTATAAATGCATCTTATTCAAGTTCAACTGCCTGTATGTTTAAGTAGTCTTTCTTCAATAATTGTGACAAAAAGGCAAACTTTAGCGAAAATACGAAGGCTGAGCAATGGGCAGTTTCTCCTCATATACTTAATATTTTTGTTCGTTTAAGTTTTAGTGTTACTTCTTGCTTTTAAAAATTGTTGTTTTTTTAATAATATCTGACCGTTTTTTAAATCATCTTGCCACCACCACCCCGTGTAAAATTCCCCAGAAAATTAACCATGTGAAAATCCCCCCCCCCAAAAAAAAACAAAACAAAATTCTGTATGCTTCCCAGTAAGAAATACTATAGGCAATGTTAACAATGGGCAAATTGTGCAGCCCTTTCCCTAGGGACCCACGGGGGTCATGTCCTTCCAAATGCATAATTGTTGTACCTTTCAACTATACCGAATCAAATGGTTATCCGAACATTTTGATCGGATATCTTTAAGGAAAAAGGGGGCATGATAGGGAGGCTAGTTGCCCTCCAATCTTTTTGGTTACTTAAAAAGGGCACTTGGACCTTGATTTCCTCTCAAATGAGACCTCTACCGATCTTCTAGGATCACTGGTTCATTACAATCACCAATGGAAAAATAAAACCAACAACAAATAAGCACGCATCCGTGATATTTCTTCTGGCAAAAAGTGCGAAATTCTATATGTGTGTGTATAGGAGCTTGAAATCACTAAAGTAGGGTTCTTTGATATGTTGAATCTGTTGGTTTGATTTTTATTAACTGACTATTTTGACTTTTTTGGAGTTTTTCCCTCCCTTTTTCAAAAATAGCCCAAATTTTATCAGGCTCGTAGCTTTCAATGGGTAACATGTAACTTAATGAACTTTATGTATTTTGAATCAACATAAAAATTAATTCTTTTGATGTATCTATTTTAATCAAAATTCTGGTTTTTAGAGTTTTGGTTACTGAGTCGAGTCCCTCCCTACTTATAATTAAGTAAGAAGTGTTTGAGTCATATGTTTGAGTATGAGGAATGACCTAATATATTCCAGGAAAAGTATATTTTCAGTTAAGCAACTTCAAAAAGAAGTAGTCAACGGCAAAGGTTTATTAATGATTTGTAAAAAATTAAGATGGAATTTAATATAGGGAGCCACATTGTGGGTTTTCAAATCAACATACCTAACATTTGGTGGAGAAAAATGCCCATTTTAATGTTTCGTATGTGTTTGAGTATGAAGAAGTGCTCCAATGCATTACTTTCTACTGAAACAATTAGTAATTGACGGCAAAGATTCTGTAAATATGGATTTTTAGTAATCTAGCCGAGTGGTTAGCGCGCTAGACTTTAAATCCCTTGTTGGACAGGAGGGGGATACGGGTCCTGCTGTCGCTGGGTATTCTGTTTAGAACGGGGGCCAGTGATGTGACTCTGTAAGCTCAGTCAAGAGTCGAACAAGCTCTAAATCAGGGTTGCCAACTGGTGACGTCTAAAAAGAGTGTAAATCAAGTCCAAAAAAGAGTGAGTTTTGCTAAAAAAGAGTGCAAGTCAAAAAATTTGCGCATTCTCTCTTCTACGCTCCCTCTGAGGTAAAAAGGAGTGCATTTCACACGAAAAAAGTGCAATTTGGCAATCCTGTTCCTTGGGTTAAATGCACTTTCGACGAATATGTCTACTACTGACGTTTAAAGCGAATGAAAACTTAACCCAAAAGAGTGATTTTCACTCTTTTGCATCCCCTCTGAGGTAAAAAAGGGGGCTATTCACATGAAAATTGTGCAAGTTGGTAACCGTGCTCCAAATAGGTACCTGGAGGAAAAAACGAGGAGCGTCGGATGATTTGCCCCCAACCGCGCATTGCACTCCCGGCCGAAAGCTGAGAATCAGGAGATCGAAACCTGCTCTGCGCAGACCATTGGTCAGCATGCAAAAAAAGTAAAAAAAAAAAGTTTGGTAATTATTGATTTTTATTGGTTTTTATTTGTAACAAACAAAGGAGGAATTTCCAGAGGAAGAAACATTGTGGGTTCTTATTTCAAGTTTTCAGTGTTTCTTATGTGTTTGGGTATGTAGTTCTTTTTTTTTTTAGAAAATGTTTGCACAGGTAAATTTTAAATTAAGTAACTTCTCAAAAATTCTACCAATCAGCGGCAAAGTTTAATTCGCTGTATTTTGGATGCTTAAAACAGCTTTCTTTTTACAAACAGCTGATGGTTCATGGAACAGATTTCTGTATGGCCTCTTCCAAACAACACTATTATAACAAAATAGTAGTAACGTCAGGGCTACCACCCGCTAAACAAAATCACAATATTCTTTAAAAAATCACTAGATTCTTGAAAAAAAAAATCACTATGTCAGCACATAAATCGCTTGATTATTGACTTAAAATCACTAGAAATATAATACTCTTTGTCAATGTGATTAATAATTCTTTTGTTTTTTTATCATGTTCTATAAAGGAGCACCTATAGGAAGAGGGTAAAATTACCCCCAAGAAAAATGCTTTTAGATTGGTTTTTTGTTTTTTCGCAAGCGGAAATTACACTTGAAATTTTGAAAAATGCCATTTCGCATCTTCATGCAGAAAATAGAACAAAATCCTTGCTTTCTCTGTATTTTCCCAAATTGGTAGCAATAGCTTATACCCCGATCGCTAAAAACTGGTTATCAGTGATCTAATCGAAATATTTACTTTTTTTTTATTTTTTTCCTTGTCGATTCAAAACCCCAGTTCTTTTCCAAAAAGTATAAGAACTATTTTCTTTTTACTCTAGTTGAGCTGGTGTAATTACTGGGACACACCGAACCATTTTGAAAATGACCTTTTTATATTTTCATAGAAAAAAATTGTCAAATTCTTCACAAATTTCGATAAGGATCGGTCTTATTGCTTCTTAATAAAAAAGATCCAAAGAAAATCGCTTTTCTCCCAATAAATTTTTGCTTATTGGGGATAATTGGTTCTCACGAAGTTTAAATTATTGTCGGGTTTTAAGTTAAACAATTAGGACGTTATCTGTGCTTATTAAGTGTTTCAGTACAAATAAGAGAATTTGAAGAATTTAAACCATTAAACAGTTCTCAAAGTACACTCCCCCCCCCTTACTCTCAAACGACTTAAATCATAAAATTACAATCAATTTAACCTATCCAGCTCGATTACAAATATTATTATAAAAAGTACTAAGTCCTATTTTGTTTTTCAATGATTTATTTTTCATTCATAAAATTATATTTAATGTATATCTACCAGTGGCGGATTCAGGGGGTGAGGGGGCGCGCGCCCCCTAGCGTTGTCTAAAGTAGTGTAATTTAAACAATTAACGCAAGTTTTGCGTTAATTAAATTTTCTCCTAACGCAAGTTCATCGGATCAACCTATTTTGCCCCCCCCCCCCCCAAAAAAAATCCTGGATCCGCCCCTGATATCTACCATTTTATTATTCAGTGACTCCATTCCAGTTCTATTTGTAGATGTAGAGGGTGAATTCATATCCACTATTCACTCCACTTTCGAAGGTTTTAATAGAAGAAAATCTAATTTGGAAATGATAGATAATAGAGAGTAAAAAAAACATTAATATGAAGACAAAAATTCGGCCTGAGCAAAGTTTGTCAAATAGGAAGTATACAACACTTTACGATTAACTAGGTTCGCTTATCATCTTGATGATCATGCTCTAGGATCTATATCTAATATGGACATATGGTGGGACATCGGAAGTTTCAAAGGCGGTATAATTACATAAGTGCTAATTTTGGACCATATTAGGAACTGTAATAAACCACTGTTTTGCGTTTTTTTTATCTATCAGCTTCTTGTGTGATTTAGTTGATTGAACCATGAATCTACGCGCTATATACTGAAAAATCACTAGATTTATGAACAAATCACTAGTTTTAGAACAGAAATCACTATAAATCACTAACCAGATGAAAATCAATAGGGAACATAAAAAATCACTAGAAACAGTAATAAATCACTCGGGGTGTTAACCCTGAGTAACATTTAGTTTTCATTCAACACTAGTTCCAAATATAATTATTATTGTACGAAATCTGGTTTCAACATATCTAAATTCACCGAAAATTCCTTTTTCTTTGCTGGGATTCAATTGGCTTTGCGAATCAGCTTTTTCAGTCTTATACAAGCTTTGATGGTAAAAGTTGAAGGTAGGTTAGGTTAAATTAGGTTATAAATCTCAGAAATGAGTTAAAAACCTAACCTAACGTGTCACCACCAAACCTCGCATAAAACTGACAAAGTTAAATGGCAACGCTGACTAATCCCAAAGAGAAAAAAAGTTATTTTGGACATTCACTGGCGAAACTCGAATACTGTCGATATACACCAATTTCGGACATTCATGGCAACATAATCATAAACCGCGACTAACGAAAGCAAAGTCGGCAAAGACTCAGGCATTGCATAAGTGCTAAAAACATGACCTAATGTTTTTTACTTTAGATAATTCTAATTCTGGTTGTGAAGTATTTCATGCAAATGTATTTTGGAAAGAGATGACTTAATCCGAGCTTTTTATTAAACTATGTTGCAAGGTGTAGGCGTTAGCTTCAAGACATTTACTTCCGACTTTTTAATGAATGTTTAAGCACAAAACGCCGACGCAGATCGGCTAAAGCTAGCGGAAACAGTGACGATATATTGGCGCTGATAAAGCATTACAATTTGTAACTTGAAAAATTTTGGATAATTAAAGCCACAAACCTGTTCCGCTTCTTTCTGACTCATCCTTTTTTGGTTGCGATGTTTGTTTTTAACTGGCAATAGTATTTGTGTAGTACTCAATATGACTTTGAGAGCCTTGATTTTTCTGCTCTTGTATTCTGTATAAAAGTTTGTTTGACGATCTTGGCACATAGTCTCAAATCAACTTCTCTCAATTTTTCAGGAAAAAAAAATTTCAGGAAGAAAAAGAATATAGAAACTTATAATCTTCTGTGATTTTCGCTAAGATTTTTTGAGAAAATTTCGCAATTGTTTTTTTTCTTTGCTTCAGACTTGGACTTAAATAAACTTCGATATTTTTAGAAGATTAAATGGGAAGGGACTAGTTTTAAAGCAGGATTCATTAAGCATGTGTGAATTGAGATCTACTTTAGAATTTGAAAGATTTTATAGTCAAAGAATTTGAAAGACATTTAGCATGTGTAAATTCGATCTGGTTTAGAATATGAAACATTTGGCTCTAAAATGGAAGTTTTTTTTTTCGCATTTGCTTCGCATTCGCATTGCCATCATTTGAAAAGACCAGAGGCAAACCAAATTTACAATTACCTACTCGCTACACATGGGTCTAGGTGTTTACCCCCCCCCCCCCCCGGAAAACTCCCCCACGCGCAAAATTGAGTAGCCAAAGAGAAAGCACTAAATAGGTAACTCAAAAGTCGATCAGACGTCCTAAGCATGGGCGCCCATATGGGGGGGCAGGGGGGGGGGGCTCTTGCCCCCCTGGCTGAATGATGCTGCCTTTATTTTTATATTTTTGTTCTGAGATTTCTATTATATAGCATTAAAAGTAGCAATTAGACGTAGTTTGCCCCCCCCCTGGAATTCAGCTTATGGGCGCCCATGGTCCTAAGGGATAACAAAAGGGCCAGACATCAAAGCGATTTTAGGACAGGGGCTGGTTGGTATCCAACCACTGTCGACTTATAAAAATGCACTAGAACTCTAAAAAAATGTCCGTATATTTCCCAATAACAAATACTATCTGTAAGTGTGGCCAGCGTTTAATTCCTGGAACATACCCCCGGAAGGTACCCCGCCCCCACGGATTGTTGGTCTCCAATCACTCGACTTATAAAAAAAGGACTAGAACTCTCGATTTCTGATCTAATGAGCACCCTCCTAAGTTTCCGTGACCATGAGGGGGAGGTGAGGATGAAGAAGAGGAAGTCCCCATCTAATTTGGAATGGATTCTGCTCATTTTGGGGTTTAATGTTACTCTTTACTTTCATAATAATAGCGTAGACCAGATATATTCTCAGAAATCATAAGGGTGTACATGATATCAATTTCACATTTTTGATACTTTTGAAAGCTTCTTTTTTGCCCCCCCCCCCAAAAAAAATAACTCCCACAAAAATTCGTGTTACAGCCCTGTGAGTTACATCATGTTCTAACTCCACCCTCCCCTCCTCTCTCCCTTCGAACTAATTCTATCTTTACCTGATGGCTGAATTAGAACTGGGATATTTTGGCATTAATATGCACCCTTCGAGAAACATACGATATTTTTCACGGAGAGTTTCATGCAGGGGGAAGGGATTGTCTGAAAGAATTTCCAGTGGGGAGAGAATTTTTGGGAATAGTTTCATTTCAGCGGGGATGTATTTTCCGAGGGATGGGGGTAAATGCCTAGAACCATCTATAAGGAAAGGACAGATTGTAAAACTTGCAGCTCTTTCCCTACGGGCTATGGGAAGGGGTCTTGTCATCCTCAGAAGCATATTTATTGGACCTTTCAATAATGATTAACCAAATAGCTATCTCGGAATTTTATTCAGATGTCTTGGAGGGGAAAAGGGACAGGGTAAGGGTGCTAGTTGCCCACCATTCTGTTTGGTAGCTTAAAAAGACACTTAAACTTTTAATTTTTGTTTGAATGAGCTCCTCCCGATCTACTAGGACCCTTGGTCTGATACAGTCATCCCTGGGGGAAACTTATTGTAAGTTTAATTTAATTTAAATAAATATAGAATTAGTTTTAAGGGAAAGACGAGGGGAGGGTAGAGGTAGTAATTAATATATAATCCCGAGGGCCGTTTCCAGGACTTTTATTTGGGTGAAGGGTATTTTTTTTTTGGGGGGGGGGATACGAAAAACCTTAAAAAATTCATAAAAAATGTGTTTTTATGCATTTTTATTAAGTTTTTAAAAGTCAGACACACAACTCCACCCCTCATCAAGCCTTCAGGTAAATACAGAATTAGTTCTAAGGAAAGAGCGGGGGGGGAGTGGAAGGTAGAGAATCGAAATTCAACCCTTCTTGATGTCTGGCAATATTTCTGGTCTCCGCTGTTATTATGAAAGTAAAGAGTAACATTAAACCCCAAAATGAGCAGAATCCATTCCGTGTAAGAAGGGGACTGCCCCTTCCTCATCGCCACCTCTGTCTAATAGTCGTAGAAACAACGGAGGATGCTCATTGAATCAGAAATTGATAGTTCTAGTCGTTTTTTTATGAGTTGAAAATGATTGGACATCAATCAGCCCCTGTCCTAAATTGTTTTTGATATCTGGTCCTTTTGTTACCCCTTAGGATACCTGATCAACATTTTGAGGTACCTATTGTTCATCTCTTTGGCTGCTCAATTTTGTGTATGGGGAAAATTTTGAGCCGCCTGAATAAAGTGTTTCTATTTTTCAAAGGTTGTCCTATACAAGGAAAACCGAGACAATTAATATTTTTTCTATGTGACAGATGGTATAACATTTTTAACAAGATCAGTACAAAAAGAGGAGTATTTGCAGGCCTAAATATGTGACATGCTTTGCACCTTGCTTAAATACATGATATATGTTTTTTCATTGCTATAGGATACATACAGAATATTGGGTTGGCGGATGCACACAAAGAAATACGCATACAGTTGCGTCTTATGCAGGAAAGACCCTCCAATAGCTTAAAATGGTGCTATTGTTTCCTAGTTATTTAAATATTTTTTTACTCTCAGACTTGTTGAATTGGTAATTCTTAATTGGGGCTCCCAAGGTGTCAATAAAGTTATTAAAGCTGCCCACAAAGTTAATAAACCGTTTTCCTCGCATAACTTTGTTGACTTTATTGCAGTCGGAAAGAAGTTAAACTTTATTTAACTTTTTCAAGAAAGTCCGCAAAGTTCAACCAATAGCAGAAGACGTGTGTAAAATTTCAAATAAACAACATACAAATTAGTTTCTACAAATTAAATCCTGTATACTTGTTTAAATATTTATCTTGGTAAAAGAAACAAAAAAATTTTCATTTACTGTTGAAAGGAAAAAATGCTTAAAAAGATGGTTTTCTCAGCTCCGTGTCTGAGTATTTCAGTTACTTTCTATAAAAAACTGCTGTTAAGTCAAAAAGATGAAATCGTTGTGTGACTGGGACAAACTTTATGGTTCGTACTTTCATGACAAACTTTATTAAATTTATTGACGCCGTGGGAGCCCCACATTAGGATTGCGATTTTAGACGAAACGTTATTTGAGTCTCCTATTAATTACTGTTTTCAGTTGGCCATTTAAAACTCCCTGTTTTGAACTCCCCTTCCTCCTCATCTTTGAATGTTTGCATATCCCTGTTCGAATAACGATTTTAGTTAAGGTCGTCTTCTTCCCTCTAAAGGCTCATTGGAGGGTTAGTTGCACGGTATACAGGAACCTATGCAGGGGTGGGGAACCTTATACTTTGAACCCTGTGAGTCTCATAATTTTTGTATTTTTCATAAGATTTGCGCCCTGAAGTACATTCTCTCATAAGTGCGATGTGATATTATTTTGTTGGTAACTCTTGACACTTGAAGAAACATTTCCAAAAAATTAAGAATTAATCGGAATTGTCTCGTAGGTCCTTGATTTTTAGTATAAAGGTTCACTGAGGACGTTTTGGGTCTCTGGGAAAATGTGAGCTATTAAAGCCTTTTTTCTCGATTTTTCAGTTTTTGTTGGAGTAAAAAAATATACAAAAAAACTGACGTGTTTTGTGGATATAGTAAAAAAATTGAACTAAATGAGTTAGAATGTTTACTATGGAATCGCGTACTATGTTATTTTTTATGTGTCTGTATATGCAAGCATACTAATTATTAGATTAGCAAATAAGAATTTAAATGTACTTAATATGTTTTTGATCTGATTTTCAATTGCCTGGAACTGTTTATAGCTGGAAATAACGCCCATTTTTGCTCATATTATTCTATTGTATCGGTCAATATGGTCATTTTAAACTGACAATGTTCATGGAGAGCAAATGTTCACCCAAAAGCTCTATAATTTTGGGATTTTTGATTTGTCAAAAGCTTTAAGAGAATGATATTCTTATGCATGGATGCGGAATTGAATATCACCTTTCTACTTGTCCCAAAATGCTTTTAGTGAGTCTTTAAGCTACATAGGTAAATTTTGTCACACGAAAGCATTTTGTTATTGGCTCATTTTTCTTATATGGCTTCTTTAATTTAGATAATTTTGAAAGGAGTTTTTTTTTATTAAATTAAAGGATAAAGATTTTCCAGAGCCATTGCCGGGACACAGAGCATCGAATCGACGATTCGGTTGCTTGGTCTTTTTCTTACAGGGACAAGTAACAAGCCTGTCACCCAACGTTGCCGCAGCGGTTGATCCCATGACTCCGTATTGCCGAGCAGAGCATCAATTCACTGTGTTACCGCAGGGTGTATTTACTAAATATTTCTCCTTTAATTTCATCTATTTTTTTATAAGGTTTTGTTATGTGTGCTTCTAGTT